>NC_054374.1:51389186-51471686 GCF_017654675.1 Xenopus laevis | reverse complement strand
TAGATTTCCTTTTGTCTATCAGGTATTAAAATAGGGCTGTGGGCAAATGCATACTGCAATACAATGTTCTCTGCATTGTTTCTCCTAACCCAGTAAAAGTCAGAAAAAATACATTTTGACTTATAATAATATAATAAAACTTTTTCTTACACAGAATAATTATACTTTGCAAAAGAAATGCTGGTCAATTTAAAAATGGTCTCTATTGTATTATTATTATTATGATTATACTACTTATATATTTAGATGTGAATAAAGTTGATCACACAGTTGTCTCACGAATGTAGATGTTTAGTATTCCATGCAATCAGTCTGCCTAATGTTTGTCAAGCAGTGTAAAAATATAAGAAAGAAATTATATATTTTACAGGGCACATTATAAAGACCATAGCCCACTCTGATTAAAATTAGCTATTGGATAATCCCTTAGCACAGCACTGCAATGATCATGAAAATTTAGTGTAATGACAACTGTCTTGTTACATTATAAATGTACTTTACCCAATCTTTAAATAATAAAGCATGCAATTAACTGTCTGATATATGTCTGTACGATATATTCATTTATCTGATTGCTATCCACTCTAAAATAAGTATCTCTGCCCATGTTCCGTTAACAAAAAGCGTAATCCGGGGGCAGCCATAAAGGTTCAGTAATTGCTCAATAAAATATGGGCCTAAGGAATATGGAGATAGCAGAAGACCATACTCACACACACTTGACTTTCCAGAATGAAGAGCCTGGTGCTCAGTAGAGAGATTGACACCCTCCAAATCAGTGTAAAATGAAAATTTCAGCTGAACAAAAGGGTTCTACCTCATAATGTTGCATTTCCACAGTAAACTTTGTAAGGGCTTGCCTACCTGCCTTGCAAATCAGTAATTTTCCGAAAGAATAAGGGGAATGTGAATCCTTTCAAAATAATTACAATGCACCATATCATTTTATGTGACATTAGGAGATGGTTAAAAATGTATAGAGGAGTGGTTATGAGAAGGTATGTGACCTTTACATAAGAGGATAATTGGTAGTGGATGCTGATATAATTTTGTTTTTTTTCTTTCAGCCTATTGGATCAAGGCTAGAGAAGTACTAAAATAAGTCTTTGGGCACCTTAAACACATCCCACACTTGATGGAGGTAATGTCCATATGCAGTAGAAGATCTAGAGCCTGATCATGGTTAGCAATAAAGCCCTAAGTCATGGTACAAAGGCTGCAATATATAACATGGATTGGTCACCCACTGATCTTGACATATTCTTAAGGGTATCATCAGCGCCAGTGGTATTACCCTATTAATACCACTGGGATCAAATAGAACTTTTACCAGTCTGGTAAAAACACTACATACATGAGTTTAAAAAAAATAAGTTGACACTGGAAATGGACCAGCAGAAAGGTTGTGTCTGGAAAAATGGACCAAAGCTGGCACATTTCCCACAGCCAGTTGGCTCATATCCCTAAACTACTATTCACAGCATAATTTTGTGAGTTTATGCAGTTTGATGAAATAGAAGCATTGTTAACCTAGATAAACACAATTAATGGTTGAATAAAATTATATTAATGATGTATTATAGTTTATAATAATTGGTTTGGAATAAAGATTGAAGGCGGGTGCCAGTTTCATTCTATTGTCATTGGTCCAAAGAGAACATTCTAAAGAGAAAACACATGTATGGTGAAGAATAGATATATTATAAAGGTTAGCACAGCTGTACAGTAGAACATAGGTGTAAAGAAATTATTAGAAAGTTAAAGGACATCACAGAAGGGAAACACTATTCTATACAGTGCAGATGGAGAACATCAAGCCAGAGAATTATGTGCAACCTTACTTTTAAACACACATGTTTGTCATTTCAAATACTCTTAAAATTAGTGAGAGTCCAAGCCACATAGATTAAAAACAAATGTTGTATGACTTAAGAGGCATGAGGCTTTCTGTGAGTCTGAAGTGTATTTCCCAACTCTGCACTAGGATCTAGAAAAGTAGGAAATGACACTGCTGAATTAAATCTGCAATTTTATTGGATTGTTGCTCTTGCATTTATTGCTGTGGTAACACAGTTTATACACATCATAATAGGATTTCACTGTGTAACATATGGTCCTCTGGGGCACATCTCTGTATATCAGATATCCATGATCATATAAACAAGAACATTGCATTTTCATCCTGCTCAGAGTGATCTCCCAAAGCTTAAGTAGATGATGATTTCTTGTAGAGCAAATAATTAACAGTTATTGATATACAGTGAACAGAGAAAGAGCTTTCCTTAACCCTTTCCAGCTAATATTCCTTTGGTATCAGTATTACAAACCAATAAAAGAGATTTGCTGGTTGCTGGTGTTGACAAGACCAGGAATTACCTTTTCCCATGCAACTATGTAATATAAATAATTACTAATTCTTCTTCTTATTATTATTATTATTAATAACAACTAATTTTGTAATGGCCATCCCACTACAAAGTCTTACTGAACAAAATATTTAATGAGAAAAAGACACAGTGGGTCATGTGATTAGAAATAGAGCTCCCTGTATATTTTAGTACTGTGCCTCTAAGGTAAGAATGTATCTTGTATTTAATTTATTGTCATCGCTGCTCATTAGTGATGGGTGAATTTATTCGCAGGCGCGAATTTGCGGCGAATTTGCGCGATTTGCCGCCAGCGAATAAATTCGCGAAACGCACGCGAAAATTCGCGGAAAAAATTCGCTGGCGTCAAAAAATTTTTTTTTTCACTTACTTGCTGCTTTCAAAGTAAAACTCCCAAACTTGGCTGCCCTTTTACTAGACACTAGTGGGATCACCTGACTATAGCTGGAAAGGGTGGGAGCTACATGGAGCTGGTCACTGCTCCTGTATAACTATAACAAACAAGGGAAAGTTGTGCTCACCACTAATTTTTAAAACCATTAGGCGGTGAAGCAATGAGGCTGTGACCACAAAATACCCATATCTGGCCAGTCCTATGCTCAATTTGCATCTGATTCATTAAGAATTCTATTGTTTCATTATTAATGAATCAATAGAATTCTTAATGAATCAGATGCAAATTGAGCATAGGACTGGCCAGATATGGGATGACTTTGACGTAGTTGGCCATCTTAAATATATTGCAATATATGGACAAACAATCCTTGTTTTGTTTAAAGGGTAAGGCATTTCTCAGTAGCAGTATGCACAAAATGTCTCTGTCTTAAATATATTGATAATGGGTTGAGTGCAGAGGACCTCTTGTATTTGTCAACATATATATATATATATATATATATATATATATAACACCAACATATTCCACAGTGCTGTGTATGTGTTGGTGTATACATTGATCAAGCCCTATATACACTGATTTTGATAAGATTATACTGTATTATACTGTATTTGTTTTCATTATAGTTGCCCATTTTAAGACTGATTCAGCTGCAAATCTGTCTGAAAATGTACCCCCCTGGTGCTAGTGCATATTGACAGTGGCGTCACTACATTTTGAACAATGAGGGTTAAACATACGAAACATTTTAATTTATTTATATATAATACACAAAAGCTATGAATATCTTGTAAATTATATCCTTATAAACGGTGAGTTCTGATATCAATTCTGTCACATAACTCACTGTGTGTATATTATAATAAATAAAGTACCCCCAGTTGCAAAATATGAGGATATTAGAAGTAACATAATATCCTTATATTTTATATACTATTCACTATAGTAGTGTGTATGTATATATATATATATATATATATATATATATATATATATATATATATATATATATATATATATATATATATATATATATATATATATATATATATATATATATATATATATATATATATATATATATACAAAAGGAATTGTGCACTCCGTAGACAAAATTAATACCTGGGTGCCAGCATGGGAAACAAGCAGTGAACAAGGATTGCGGCACTGACGAAGATCCCTGTGGGGGATCGAAACGTTGAGGCTTAATAATAAAACATTTTTTGTTTTTTCACTAAAACCCTGTGCCGCAATCCTTGTTCACTATATATATATATATATACACAGTTTGTTCAGAAACACTTCAGAGCGTGTCTTCAGAGGATCTCTCTGACTACCAGTACAACACACCCCCACTCGCCGCCAGGCTCCCTTAAACAGCCCCACCTGCGGACTAATTGGGCAGCATACTGAACTATTCTTACTCCAGGGTCCTAACCTGTCTTACCCTGGAGATTTAAAGGAGCCAATACCTCAGGCTGGGTGCTATATATCTCCCATCATATACCGGCAGGCTATTGGGACATAGCTCTTTGTCACAATATATATATATATATATATATATATATATATTGACATTGATTTCAGTAATTTGTAAATATATAAATATCTGTATTTGTTTTTCAAACAGATTATAAAAACATATTTCTCATGAGAGAAAGGAAAAAGCCCAGCATCAGGTCTCCTAATTCAAATAAAGCATTTTTACAGGATCAGAAACAAAATCAGTGTTATGTTATGTAATGAATACATACCAAACCTATGTAAACTGGTAAGCTATTTTGGGAGAATATAAAGAAAGTCATTAACTGCAAATGCAGCTTATGAACAAATGTTCTTCTATGCAAACACATTTTTGTGAAAACTCTAATTTATTGAGCTGTCATATGAAAAACTTGGATTTATCAGATTATTGATTATTGAGAATCCTGAAGGTAAAATACATGTTCCAAATGTTAAAGGAGATCTTTTTTTGTTTCAATTGAAATCTGTTTACCACTCAGCAGTACTTAAAAATACTAGAGCTTTTGTTTACTATTAAAGGAGAAGGAAAGGTTAAATGACTAGGCATTGCCAAAGTTTAGGTACCCCCAGAGATTATAATGACCTATTTGATAACCAAGGAACCAAGGCTCCTTTTTTTGTAACTTGTATTTTTATTGAAAATTATTGCAAAAATACAACATATACAGCAAAAAAATAACAAAATGATAAGATATACAAGAAGAAAAAAATATATAAAGAAGGAAAAGAAGTAAAGGACATAGATCGGTCACAGAGCAGAAAGAAAGAAAATAGGGAACTCCCACATTTTCTGAGAACAGAATAGATATGTCAATTACATGCTCTATATTTTTCTGGTCATTACCATTTGCCATTTACATGATATAATTGTATGCACAAATTAACAGATAGCTATCATCAGGCCAGACAGAGACATACTAAGCGTCATGCCTACATAATCAAGGTTCCTGTCTGAGGCATAACTTGGGATTGCAAAGCCCTACCCTCAGTTAGGGAAAAGTTTTGCGACGTAAAGCCCCTTAACTCCCAGATAGACCAAGTATTTAGATGCTGGAGGGTGGTATTTTGTAAATAGGCTATATTTGCTTCGAAGACTCTGTTGGCATTTACTCTGTTGATTATTTCCTGAATGCTTGGACAATTAAGAGTCTTCCATGTAGCCGCTACTGCTATCCGTGCTGCCGTCAGAATATGATTAGCCAACTTTTGGCCTGCGTTTGGTATACCAATAAATGGTCTGCCCATGAGAAAGGTAGACATTTCTAAAGGGATTTGGGTTATCAGCATCTGATCCAATACTTTATTGACCTCTTGCCACATTGGTTGAATAATTGGGCAGTCCCAGAAAATGTGAGGAAGCGTGCCTAGTTCCCCACAGTTTCTCCAGCAAAGGGGCGAATGGTCAGGAAATAGTTTATGTAATCTGTCAGGGGTATAGTACCAGAACATCAATATTTTATAAATGTGCTCTTTCTGTCTCACACATGTAACCATTCACTGAGCGTTTTTCGTAATTGCTGACCAGTCTGTCATAGATAGACTATCTTAATTTACATTATTCCATTTATGCATATAGGCATGTTGTTCTAAGTCGACTTCTAAAGAAATAAGCCCTTTTTGCGGGAGTCCCTGTTTGGCTAGGGTTTCAAAGGCTGTACAAACACTTGACTTTGCAGCAGTTAGATATGGATACAGAAAGTGGCGAAGCTGAAAGTATTCAAACTGATATAGAATGGAATGTGGGGCCAGGTCTCTTAGCTCATGTAATGTTAAAGGGGCTTTGGAGAGCTTATAAATCAATTCACCAATCGTGAATAAGCCTGTATGTCCCCACCGTTTGCAAAACGAGGCATTTGTGGGGGGGGGATTAGGATTTTGAAAGTAATTTATGTTCAAGGGATATTGTGAGATTAGGTCACGTTTATGTTTTAGTTTGTCCCATATTTTCAGGGTCAGTTGGATAGTTGGGAGCAAGCCCTTTCTAGTGATATCTTTAACATTGCTAGACCATATGCGAGAGTTAATCGAGATATCTGGAGAAGCCAAGTTTTCAATCAGTGCCCAAATAGTGGGGGGGAGATTGGTTCGACCATGCTAACAGTTGCCTCAATTGCGCCGCCACATAATATCCTTGCAAATGGGGGACTCCCAAGCCTCCATGGTTAGTTGAGGTGATCAGGACTGACTTAGCTATTCGATGGCTCTTTTAACCCCAGACAAAAGTGTGAAACAAACCTTGAATACCTTTCAGTATTTTTGGGGATATTGTGACTGGCAAGGTTTCAAACAAATAGAGATACTTAGGTAAAATACTCATTTTAATTGCAGCAATTCTACCAAACCATGATATCGGAAATTGTGACCATTTTGTGAACAGCTTTTTGGTGAGACTTATAAGGGGGTTAAAGTTGGCTATAAATAAGGATTTGTATGTAGCTGTAAGTTGCATGCCCAGATAAGTAATCGAGTCCTCCTTCCATCTGTAATTGAAGTTAGCCTTTAATAGCTGAAGATCCGCTAAGGGAACATTGAGAGATAGAGCTTCTGATTTTGATAAATCCAATTTATAGCCAGAGATAGAGCTAAAACCATTTATCAAGGCATGCAAATTAGGTAAGGAAACATTCGGCCTAGTTAACGTTAGGATAACATCATCCGCAAAAAGGGCAATTTTAAATTGCGCTGAGTTAATTGGTACACCAGAAATATTTGGGTTCAATCTGATTGCCACTGCTAAAGGTTCTATACTGAGTGCATATAAGAGGGGTGAGAGAGGACAGCCCTGCCTCGTACCATTTGTTATTGGGATAGTCTTATTAGATTGGCCAGAGAGCTTAAAAATAAGTTGAGGGATGACTATAAAGATTTCTTAGAGCTGTTAAATACGGGCCTCTCAAATTCAGGTGGGAAAGTAGGGAAAATAGATATGTCCTATTTAATCTATCAAATGCCTTTTCGGCATCAAGGCTTAGAACAACTGATGGAGCACTAGTTCTATTGAGCATTTCAATATGGTTAATAACCTGCTTAGTGTTGTCACCTGCCTGGCGGCCTAGAATAAATCTGACCTGGTCTTGATGTATTAATTTAGGCAATAGTGGGGCTAATCTGTTGGCTAAAATTTTTGAGAAGAGCTTAAGATCCGAATACAAAAGTGCTATGGGTTTGTAGTTTGTACATAAAGTATGATTCTTCCCTTCTTTGGGTATGAGAGATAGATATGAGACCTGAATTGTCTTAAATATTGGAGTTCCTTGTAAAAACTGATTAAAAAGCTTCAGCAAATAAGCGGAGAGGATGTGCCCATCTGGCCCTGGTGTTTTGCCACTAGGCATATTTTTTAAAGTATGTGCTAGCTCTTCCAGGGTAATTTCACCATTTAATATTTGCAAGTTATCGGCTTGAAATTTGGGCAAGTTGAGGTCTTTTAGAAAGGCACTAGATAGGGTCACTGGATGCACCACTTTTCGTTGGAGTTAGCTGAGATAAATTATATAATTTATGGTAAAATTTGTGAAACTGATCTCCAATTTGATTGGGGTCATAAGTAAGTTGCCGAGCTTCGTCTTGGATCGCATTAATTCGAGAGGATGTTCGTTGATCCTTCAGCTTTCCCGCCAAAAGAGTGTGTTGTCTGTCACCCTTTACGTAAAAAGCCTGCTTCGTCTAAAGTATAGCTTTGGAGACTTCATCATCCTTAATGTTCGCTAAATCCTTTCTAAGATTCACTATTCGGTCAAGTATTAGATCAGAACCATGCAGATTATACTGTGTTTATAGATCCCTAAGCTTTCTGTGCAGGGAGAAGTATGTTTCCACCCGTGCCTTCTGCTTGCTAGCAGATAGAGCTATATGATGGCCCCTGACTGAGGCCTTGTGGGCTTCCCGCAGAATAGACAAATCCTGGACTGAGCCCTCATTAATTTGAAAATATTCCTAAAGGCTAGTCTCAATTTGTTTGAAGGCCTCTAAGTTATGCAATATGGTCTCATTCAGCCACCAGGTTCTCTAGGTGGAGGTTTAAGTAAATCAAGGGTAAGAGCTATGGGCGCGTGGTCTGACCAAGTGATTGGGTATATTTCTTTAGAATATCGTAAACGTAGAACCAGTTGTGAAATGAGAAAGTTATCAATACGGGAATGGACCTTATATACCGGAGAATAGAAAGTGTATTGTTTGTCCTTAGGATGATTAATACGCCAGGCATCAAACATATGTGTCTGCCGTATTAGCTGTCGGTAACTACGTGAAATCAAATGGGCTTATCTGGGGAAGGGTGATAGCGATCTGCCGTTTGAGAGTGCACAACATTAAAATCTCCCCCTAGAACACCGTATGAAGAATCAGATTGCGCAATTTTGGCCGTCAAAACAAATCTGATGCTTATTAGGTGAATAGACATTCAGAAAGGATCACTGACATATTTGCATATTTACCAATTAACAATAAGTAATGGCCTTTAGGGTCACTGAAAGTCTGATCAACTGTTAATGAACAATCTTTATGGATAAGTATGGCCACCCCTGCTTTTTTAGCAGGACCTGAGGCATAGAAAGCTGTTGGGTAATACTTGGAGTAAAGCCTACAGGTACTTGTATTTATAAAATGCGCCTCCTGAATGAATGCAATATCAGCTTTTAGGGCCTTAATATCTTTCAGTGCTAAGTATCGTTTAGTTATGTTATTGAGACCTTTTACATTTTACATTACTATCTATCAATACTATCTTCGCCATGAGTTAGGCTGTATCTGTCCTCAGTATTGAAAACATCAAAAATATCACAGGCTGATCAGACTTGCAGTTCGTTCCCTTTGGCTGAAGCATGAGAATTATAACTAATACAATAGTAACGAGGCATTCAGTAAAACCCAATAGATATAACATCATAAGAGAAATGAAGCAAAGTGACCGAATAAAGTTCTCCAGAGACCTTAACAAATTTAGTGAGAGAAAAAAAAAAAATGACAAAAACACATCAGGAACTGTTGGGCACATCAAGATCAGACTCACGAAAAAAAAAAAAAAGTCAGTTTTGCAGCTTCTTACCCTTTACGAGTGGGGATTAATCAACTCGTAGAAAAAACAAAATAAAAAGTTATTATATCCCAAAAGATAATGAATAGGGCTCAGGTGAAACCAACCTGGGCCTATGTGGAGCGTATCCAGGTGCTCCACAATGCGGGTGTCAGCAAATAAGCTTTGGCAGCGTCTCAGAGTGTGTGAAATACACAGATGGTAAAGTAAGTCGAGACTACCCATTGTGGATTCCCACAATGGAAAGGGTAGTAAGGTAGAATTAACTGTTGTTGGTATCCAGCAAAGTAACGTAGCTTCATGTGTCCTGAGGAGGAGAGGGGCCTAGTGCAAACCTGGGTGACATCGAATGTGAAGAACCCGTCATAGTGTTCCATTGTTGGTGCAAGGACAAAGCAGGCTTCTCAGGCAAAGCAGGATGTTGGAGTGGTATATTTTGTTCAGAATTGAACAACGCTAGCGAAGTTAGGCCAGCGACCGCTAGTAAATCGGCGAAGTTCCGAAATGACGTCACACTGGCAAATTTTCGCTACCGTTAGTCACTTCGCCCTTTAGTAAATTTGTAAGGGAGATGGCCTTCTTGCAATTCAGAGCTTTCTACATAATGGGTTTCTAAATAACCTCCAATACCTGTACAATTTCCCTGACTAAATAAGCTTTTTTCTTTGTTGAAATAACCTTTTGGTACTGTAAATTAAATCAAGGCCTTCATATTTGAGTTGATCTTGGAAAAATTTTAAATCAGCAGCATAAATGTGTAATGTAAGAAAGCACATTTTTTGGTGAATACAAAAGGCGAACATCACCAATAAAATGTAGGATTTTTTGTTCATAATTAAGAAAGGATTTGAAGTAGGCGGTGTAAAGTTTCCATGGAGAACCATATTAAAAATAAAAACTCCCCACAGCCCATGGGATGCAGTCTGCTCATAATTTAAGTCAGGAAGTTGAATTGCTATGAAGCTTACATATACGAAAAATGATCTGGTGAAGTGGCAAGGCTGGCCCAGATGTCATTAGAGTCTAACAATGAAAACATTTTTGAATGCTTTTCCCTTTGCTTCTTCTTGTTTAGACCTTTTTTGAACATTTTAATTCATTACAATGCAGTCATTTTTTTTTCTGTTTCATATAATATATACATACATATACGCATACAACAGACACACCTTCTGAATGATTTAATGTGTTTTAACTAAACAGTAATAGGAAATGTTATTTAAGTATATTTTGGAAAAACTGATAATGTTTACAATAGGGCTAGTGTACTGGCCTCACTGAATGTCCTATCCAATTATCCAGCAAGCTAAACACCTTTGCATAACAACTCTTGGACCACAAAGTTATGTTGAAAGTGTTTACTTATGCAAATGGTGTGAAACTTTAAATACATGAGGAAAATACAAATCAGCATTTGAAGAAATGACAGCTGAACATGTCTAGCTACTATAAGCAGCATCTCACTAGCTGGATGTGCAATAAACCCTTATAATCTACAGTCTGGTCATTTCCCTATGGGACCAGACTGTAAATTATATCCCTATAAACGACGCGTTCTGGCGTCAGAACGCGCCGTTTATAGCTTAATGTGTCAGCAGTTGTCACTGCTGCACTCTCCCTACAGCTTTCCTCCTGCCTGTCTGCCTCACTTACGCCTTCACGCTGCATGCAATTAAGGTCGTGCTGCCTTTCCTACCTCTCCGTTCCATTTGACTCCCACACTCTGCTGCTTGCTCCCTTCAGTGTCTCTCTTACTCTTCTGTTCCCCCTCCATTACTGATCTTGCTTCGTCTGCCTTGGTCTTCCTCTTCCGCTCTTCCTCCCTCTGCCCCTCCCACACCCTGTCACCGTTTGCTCCTGTTTCTTCAGCGCTCCAATCCAGGTAACTTCAATATTGCTCCATCTGCCTCTCTCTATTGCTCCCCCTCCTTCTTCGGTCACACTCCATCTGCCCCTCCCACACCCTGTTACTCTTTGTCTCGATCTGTTTGCTGCTCCCAGCAAACAGATCGGGTGAGATGGGCTAAAAGAAGCCAAAAAGCCCTTTGTGAGCAAGACATGCAACAAGACATGTCTCTGTGTATTTGAACAACTCAAATACCCAGAGACACACTCTTGGAGTACAAAGAAAAGATAGAAAACACCAGGGTAACAATTATGTTACCTACAACCCACAACTGAACATTATTAGAAAAATAGACCTGCACCACATGCTCCATACAGATACCAGACTAAAAGAAATATTACCAGAACTGCCTCTCTAGTCTTATAGACAACCACCTAATCTGAGGAAAAGTACTCTTCCTAAAACAACTAAAGCAGGTACATTTCTCTGCAACAGCAACAGTTGTGAAACCTGCAAATATATCCTGTGCAAAGATCAAGATGCAATACCAAATGCACAATAAGTCTAAACCATTCGGGACTACTATTCATGTGCTTCATCTAATGTGGTATACATGATTAAATATATTAGATCCTCTTCAGGAGGCATATACATTGAAAAAACAGGACTTCGCACAAGGTTGATCTGCACCAAATCATGTGATACACCAGTGGTGCAACACTTCTGCAATCAAAATCACAGTCTTCAGGACATAAAGGTCTTAGTTCTAAAGGGGAACTTTAAAACTGAATGGGAAAGGAAGATTTATGAATACAAATGTATGGAGTTATTTAACACTTTAATACAGGGCCTTAATTTATGGTCAGGTTTCATGTTACACTATGTGACCTGACTGAATCCAGACCCCTGGACTATTTACAACCCACCCTAATTCATTTTATTATCTGTACAATTGATCTTTATCTATCTGTAACTTTCTAATTTATTGCCCATGAATACCTTTCACTGATCTAACAGTTTACAGTATATGCTATACCATTCCATCTTTCATTTGTATTAGCCTGACAAAGGGGCATTGGTGCTCTGAAAAGCTTGAATGTATTTTTATTGTTAGCTAATATAGGTATCACTTCTACAATACTTTTATTTGTTTGTTTTTTTATTTGTTATTTTTACTACTTTAATAAGAAACTTGTAAGGTGTAACTACCTCCTCCCAGCAGGCTAGCTGTCAAAATTCTTCCAGAGGGGAAGCAGACAGACTTTCTTTTGGTCAAGCCAAGACTCTATAGGTGCAAGGTTAACTACTGTGCCACTTCTGCATTTCATAGGATAAATTACAATATATACAGGGGTTACCCATTAAATTATGGGTACTAAATGTTATCCATGGGCAGTTTTATGAAGACTGTATTGTAGCTGCAACTCGACTTTTTCTCACTTATTTTAAAAAAATTTGACCAAACTCCCAAACCCGAATCCCTTTAACTTACCAATAAAATCTCTAGAAAAAAATCAATGTACCTCCCAAAGTCAAGAACAAAAATACTTGCAGGACATTGTTTCCGACATTCAGGATGACAACATGCTTATTAGAGATTGGATAACCTAGAAAACAAAGCTTCTGAATTACAATTCAAAATATGTGATCTAGAGAATAGATCAAGAAGAAACAATTTGAGGTTTGTAGGAATTCCAGGATTTCACAAGTTGCATGACATCATTACTTTTTATAACAAAGACAATTCCAAAAAAGAAGAACTTCCAAATCTTAAACTTGAGAGAGTTCATTGCATTGGCACCTTAAAAGATCAAGCCATACCTAAACCGAGAGCATTTATTCTAAAATGTCTTAACTACGCGGAGAAAGCTATAATACTTCAAGCATACAAGAAGATGCCTAATCTAAATATAGAGGAAAGACGTTCTTATTTTCCAAGACTATACCATCTTATTGTCACAGAATCGGAAAGAGTTTGCTGAATCCTTTAGATCTTTATTTAATTGAAAGATTAAATTTGCTCTTAACTATTCAGCTAAACTCAAGATCTTTCTCTCATCTGGAACACATTTATTCGAAGATCCAAAGTAGGCGCTCAAATTTGTAAGGAACCAGGAAATCTGACTCTCCACTGAATGCTCAGCTGAAGGATCCAAGCCTTCAACCTGCTCCCAAGCAAAGGAAACATATTCCGAAAGTCTATTCACGCAACCCACAGAAAATACAAGACTCAGCGACATCGTCAAATTCAAGATCTAGGTCAAGATCCCCCCTTACTTTAGACCAATTGAGGGAGGAGGTCATGGTTTAATAGAAATGCTATATTTCAATGTTGACGATATTTATCTAAGCAGTTGAATGGGTGGCATATGTTTTACCTTGTCACGTTTCTCATTGAGTGAGTTTTAAACTTCTTTTCTCTTTAGGAAAAAAAAGTCACAGAAAGATATTTTATGAAATGCAAGGTAGGTTCTTACACATGCTTTATCTTTTTAATTTGGTTTGTCGGTTCCTGGTTGGGTAGTTTTTCCCATAAATCTCATCATCCTGTTCAGTTCTTTATGAAGAATATTAACATGGGTAATCTTTTGACCCTAAATGTAAACATTTTCATAGGATATATTTGGACCTTATTTCTAGGTTTCTTTCCTAAAACATTAATATTTTACCTTGGGTTTATATGTGTTTGTAAGGGTTTTACATTTGTTTTTGATATAATAATAAGTCAATGACCTGTAACTCGATACATTTGAATTGTGATTACTTAATATACTGTACCTCTGTATGATACTTTTTGTTAACTCTGTCATGGTAGTGATACAAGCCTGTATCACAATGAAATTATTTGATGATTAATATAGTCACATGGAATGTGAATGGATTAAACTGTATGTATGTAAAAAAAAAAAAAGAATTTTAACAGAATTGAAAAAATTAAAGGCTGAAATAGTGATGCTTCAGGAGACTCACCTCTCTGAAATAAAATCAGAAAAAAAGTGGTTGGGTAGGTAATCTAAGCAGGGGGTGCGATTGGGCCAGGGCCCACACCCCCTCAGGGCCCACTGGCAGCTCACGCACTGCTGATTCTGGGCAGCGCACCACTGATTCCGGGGCAAAATCATATATGCACATTACTGGATACCTGGAAGGCAGTGATCATGTGCGAAATTACAATATACAAGACTAACTTTATGAGACAGATTAATAAAGAGTTTATATACCATAGTAATAAACAGAAGAAAACCTACTTTAATTTTATTAATTACTTTACTACTCACAATAGGACTAAGAGCCTCTTTTCTTAAGAATAAACAGGGATATTTGACAAACTCACCAAAAGTAATTTATGAAAACCTCTACTCTCCTTCACAAACAAATAACTCTGAAAGCGAAAAGTCTAAATGATATTTTCCTCAGATATCCCAAGTTCCTTGATTAACTTGATTTCAAAATATAATCCAAAATTGTCAAAATTATAGCAGATAGACTTCAAATATATTTCCTTATATAATTTCCCCCCAGCAAAATGGATTTGTGAAAAATAGTTAAATAAAGAACATTCGGTCCTTGTTACAGGTTATGTACAAAACCAAGAGATCTGGAATTCCAGGTTCTTTGTTAAGCCTGGATGCTGAAAAGGCGTTTGATAATATTTCTTGGGGATACCTTTTTGATTGTTGTGATTGTTGAGGTTTGGTTTGAAAAGGTCTTTTTTATTGCTTTTTAAACAAAATTATGCAACTCCTAAATAAAAACTTAATGCGTAACCTTTTCCACTTCAGGTCCCCAATTGATACTTTGTTTTAACCAAGGTTTACTACAAAGTCTCAATTGGGGACCTGAAGTGGAAAAAGTTACGCATTAAGTTTTTATTTTGCTAAACAATAACAATTATAACTGAGACAAATTAATACCTGGGAAAGTGTGTATTAAACATAAAGGGGTTTGGAGAAGTCTATATAGTTACAAACAAGGTTTCTTTTCTTTTTCTTTTACAACATCAGAGGCATTTGAACTATTTAGAGCAGGAGTGCCCATACTTTACTAATGCAAGGTCTACTTTTAGTGATGTTGTCCCATTATGATTTACATCCAAAAAAGCATTGTTAGCATTATGTTTCATGGAAAATATTACTTAAATATATCTATTATATATCTATTATATGGAAACCCACTATTCAGAAAACTTCGAACTACAGAATGGCTGTCTCCCTTTTATCCAAATAGTCCAAATTTTTAAAAATGATTTCCTTATTCTCTGTTATAATAAAACAGTACCTTGTGCTTGATCCAAACTAATTCTTTGACATTTTGTTTATCATTGGCTGAGCTTTCAAAGTAGCAACTTCCTTTTAATATACTGTATAACATGCCTTATGGAAACAGTAGTATTTCAGCAGTGACATAAAGTTTATCGGATTAACAGAAAATATGCAATATGTATCATAACAAAATTAGACAGGTGCATTAATTTGGGTACTCCAAAAGAGATTTTACATCAATACTTAGTTGAGCCTTCTTTTGCAAATGTAACAGCCCCTAGATGCCTCCTATAGCCTTTGATGAGTGTCTGGATTCTGGGCGGAGGTATTTTTGACCATTCTTCCATACAAAATCTCTCCAGTTCAGTTAAATTTGATGGCTGCAGAGCATGGACAGCCTGCTTCAGATCATCCCATAGATTTTCGATGATATTCAAGTCAGGGGACTGTGACGGCCATTCCAGAATATTGTACTTCCCCCTCTGCATAAATGCCTTTGTAGATTACCTAGTGTGTTTAGGGTCATTGTCTTGTTGGAATATCCAACCCCTGCATAACTTCAACTTTGTGACTGATTCTTGAACATTATATTAAGTTGAATTCATCCGATCCTCAACTTTAACATGGGCCCCAGTCCCTGAACTAGCCACACAGCCCCACAGCCCCACAGCATGATGGAAGCTCCACAAAATTTAACAGTAGGTAGCAGGTGTCTTTCTTGGAATGCGATGTTCTTCTTCCGCCATGCAAAGCACTTTTTGTGATGACCAAATAACTCAATTTTCGTCTCATCAGTCCAAAGTACTTTGTTCCAAAATGAATCTGTCTTGTCTAAATGAGCTTTTGCATACAACAAGCGATTCTGTTTGTGGCATGAGTGCAAAAAGTGCTTCTTTCTCATCACCCTGCAATACAGATGTTCTTTCTGCAAATTGTGATGAATTGTAGAACAATGTACAGATACTGCATCTGCAGCAAGATGTTCTTGCAGGTCTTTGGAGGTGATATGTGGGTTTTCTGTAACCATTCTCACAATCCTCTGCATATGCCGCTCCTGTATTTTTTTTGGCCTGCCAGACCTGGGTTTTATAGCTAGGGATGTCGCGGACTGTTCGCCGGCGAACTTGTTCGCGCGAACATCGGCTGTTCGCGCTCGCCGAATGTTCGCGAACGTCGCGCGACGTTCGCCATTTTGGGTTCGCCTTACCTGGTGCTTTTTTTTGACCTCTCACCCCAGACCAGCAGATATATGGCAGCCAATCAGGAAGCTCTCCCTCCTGGACCACCCCCACACCCCCTGGACCACTCCCCTTCCATATATAAACTGAAGCCCTGCAGCGTTTTTTCATTCTGCCTGTGTGTGCTTGGAAGAGCTAGTGTAGGGAGAGAGCTGCTAGTGATTTCACTGATTTGAGGGACAGTTGATAGTAAGTTTGCTGGCTAGTAATCTACTTGATACTGCTCTGTATTGGAGGGACAGAAGTCTGCAGGGATTTGAGGGACATTTTAGGGTAGCTTTGCTGGCTAGTAATCTACCTTCTACTGCAGTGCTCTGTATGTAGCTGCCTGCTGTGGGCACTGATCTCTTCTGATCTCATCTGCTGACTGCTGTAATAACCCAATAGTTCTTGTAAGGACTGCTTTTATTTTCTTTTTTGTTGTTTTACTTTGCTACTTTAACAGCCAAGTGCTATTAGTCTAGCTGTGTTGGGGAGTGGGACTGGTGTGCTACTGTGCTGCTCCTAGTAGTTCAGCAGCACCAACCCGAGAATATTTTTTTTTTTTTAATATACATATAATTTTTTTTTTATTTTACTTATCTTACTGTTCTTTAAGGTGTCCAGTGCTGTTTGCTGTTCTTCATAGTAGTGCACCAATAGTAGTGCACTTGCAGGCATTATTTGCCCAGTGGCCATCTAGCTGTGTGAGCTTGTTCACATTCTGTCTAAATATCAATAATAATACCGTCTCCAGAAACACCACCTGAGTGACGTTTTTCAAGCAGCAATAATATATTCCGTATCCACCACTGCTGTAGTGTATACGTTGACCTTGTAGGCATTATTTGCCCAGTGTGTTCTTCTTTTTCAAACCACTGCCACTTAGCTGTGTGAGCTTGTTCACATTCTGTCTAAATATCAATAATAATACCGTCTCCAGAAACACCACCTGAGTGACGTTTTTCAAGCAGCAATAATATATTCCGTATCCACCACTGCTGTTGTGTATACGTTGACCTTGTAGGCATTATTTGCCCAGTGTGTTCTTCATTTTCAAACCACTGCCACTTAGCTGTGTGAGCTTGTTCACATTCTGTCTAAATATCAATAATAATACCGTCTCCAGAAAGACCACCTGAGTGACGTTTTTCAAGCAGCAATAATATATTCCGTATCCACGACTGCTGTAGTGTATACGTTGACCTTGTAGGCATTATTTGCCCAGTGTGTTCTTCATTTTCAAACCACTGCCACTTAGCTGTGTGAGCTTGTTCACATTCTGTCTAAATATCAATAATAATACCGTCTCCAGAAACACCACCTGAGTGACGTTTTTCAAGCAGCAATAATATATTCCGTATCCACCACTGCTGTAGTGTATACGTTGACCTTGTAGGCATTATTTGCCCAGTGTGTTCTTCTTTTTCAAACCACTGCCACTTAGCTGTGTAAGCTTGTTCACATTCTGTCTAAATATCAATAATAATACCGTCTCCAGAAACACCACCTGAGTGACGTTTTTCAAGCAGCAATAATATATTCCGTATCCACCACTGCTGTAGTGTATACGTTGATCTTGTAGGCATTATTTGCCCAGTGTGTTCTTCATTTTCAAACCACTGCCATCTAGCTGTGTGAGCTTGTTCACATTCTGTCTAAATATCAATAATAATACCGTCTCCAGAAACACCACCTGAGTGACGTTTTTTCAAGCAGCAATAATATATTCCGTATCCACCACTGCTGTAGTGTATACGTTGACCTTGTAGGCATTATTTGCCCAGTGTGTTCTTCATTTTCAAACCACTGCCATCTAGCTGTGTGAGCTTGTTCACATTCTGTCTAAATATCAATAATAATACCGTCTCCAGAAACACCACCTGAGTTGTTGTTGTTTTTGTTTTAAAAATAATGCCAGGCAAAGGCAGGCCGCCACGCAGAGGCACTAGGGGCCGTGCTGCTATGCTATCCTGTGGCCCTAGGAAATTGCCCAGTTTTAAAAAGGCAATGACCCTGAACTCCCAAAATGCTGAAGAGGTAGTTGACTGGCTTACACAGCACACCCCATCCTCTACCGTTTCTAACTTTACCACAACATCCTCATCCTCCACTGCTATGGGCACCCCACGTAACACTTCCTCCACCACCGGCGCCCCTTCTTCACTGGAGTCAGAGGAGTTATTTTCACATGAGTTTCTTGAACTGAGTGATGCGCAACCATTATTGGCAGAAGAAGATGAAGGAGATGAGGACGTTACACCAGATTTAATTCTGGCAGAGAACACAACAGAGATGGACATAATGAGTGATGACGAGGAGGTCCCCGCTGCTGCTTCCTTCTGTGAGCTGTTAGAAGAAATTGATGCATCTGAGGAGAATGATGATGAGGAGATTGATGTTTTGTGGGTGCCCAGTAGAAGAGAGCAAGAGGAGGATAGTTCAGATGGAGAGACGGAGAGTCAGAGAGGCAGGAGGAGAATAAGACTTAGAAGAAGCAGGGAGGACAGCTCGCAGGGAACAGTAGGGCAACAACATGTATCGGCACCTGTGGTCAGCCGGCCAACGCACCCGCCATTGCCGCCAACGCCGCCGACTTCTACTTTTACCCCCAGATTGCCAGCCTCAAAAAGGTCAGCAGTGTGGGATTTTTTTAATGTGTGTGCCTCTGACAAAAGCGTTGTAATTTGCAATGAGTGCAGTCAGAAACTGAGTCTTGGGAAGCCCAACAGCCACATAGGTACAACTTCTATGCGAAGGCACATGAACGGCAAGCACAAAGCACTTTGGGAGCAACACCTCAAAGGCAACAGGCAAACTAAAAGCCACCCTCCTTCTGGTCCAGCATCTTACTGCTCTACCTCTGCTGTCCTTGACCCATCTGAACCACCCTCCACTCCGCCTTCCACCTTGACCACCAGTTCCCATTCCCAGTCATCTGCCCCCAGCCAAGTTTCTGTGAGGGCCATGTTTGAGCGTAAGAAGCCAATGTCTGCGAGTCACCCCCTTGCCCGGCGTCTGACAGCTGGCTTGTCCGCACTCTTAGCCCGCCAGCTTTTACCATACCAGCTGGTGGACTCTGAGGCCTTCCGCAAATTTGTAGCAATTGGGACACCGCAGTGGAAGGTACCCAGCCGCAATTTTTTTTCAAAAAAGGGAATACCACACCTGTACCACCATGTGCAGAGCCAAGTCACCGCATCTCTGTCACTTAGTGTTAGGCCAAAGGTCCATATGACTACTGACGCATGGTCCTCCAAGCATGGTCAGGGCAGGTATGTCACCTACACTGCCCACTGGGTGAACTTGGTCATGGCTGGGAAGCAGGAAATGTGTGGCTCAACAACGACAGTGGAGTTGGTGTCACCGCCACGGATTGCACGCGGTTCTGCCACCACCTCTACTCCTCCTTCGCTCTCTACCTCGTCTTCTTCCTCTTCTTCGTCCTCTGCTGCTGGGTCCTCCCCCTCCTCCACACCTGTGCACCCCCAGCTCCCCCTAGGCTATTCGACGTGCCAGGTACGCCGTTGTCATGCTGTCTTGGGGATGACGTGCCTGGAAAGCAAAAACCATACCGGATCTGTACTCCTGTCATCTCTGCAGTCACAGGCCGATCGGTGGCTGACCCCACACCAACTGAAGATCGGAAAAGTGGTGTGTGACAATGGAAGCAATCTGTTGGCAGCACTGAGACTGGGCAATTTAACACATGTGCCCTGCATGGCACATGTTCTGAATTTAATAGTACAACGTTTTGTCTCAAAGTACCCAGGATTCCAGGACGTTCTCAGGCAGTCCAGGAAGGTGTCGGCCCATTTCAGACGTTCCTATACAGCCATGGCACGCCTTGCTGACATTCAGCAGCGGTACAACATGCCAGTCAGGCGTTTGATTTGCGACAGCCAGACTCGCTGGAATTCAACGCTCCTCATGTTGGAACGTCTGCTGCAACAACAAAGAGCCGTCAACGAATACCTGTTTGAACTGGGTGGTAGGACTGGATCTGCAGAGCTGGGGATTTTTTTCCCCCGTTACTGGGTGCTTATGCGCGATGTCTGCAGGCTCATGCGCCCTTTTGAAGAGGTTACAAATATGGTCAGTCGCACCGAAGGCACCATCAGCGACCTAATACCCTTTGCTTTCTTCCTGGAGCGTGCCGTGCGACGAGTGACAGATGAGGCTGTAGACCAGCGTGACGAGGAGCAGGAAGCGCACGATTTCTGGTCGGAATCACCAGAACGAACCCAGGCACCTGCTGCAACGCAGGGAGAGGTGTCAGAAGTGGAGTCAGAGGAGGAAGGTGGCTTTGTGGAGGAGGAGGACCAACAGGAGCAGGCTTCCCAGGGGGCTAGTGGTGACCTTTTGGGGACCCCTGGTCTTGTACGTGGCTGGGGGGAGGAGACCGTGGATGATGCAGTCCTTGATAACGAGGAAGCGGAGATGGATACCTCTGCATCCAACCTTGTGAGAATGGGGTCTTTCATGCTGTCATGCCTGTTGAAGGACCCCCGTATCAAGAGGCTTAAGGAGAAGGACCTGTACTGGGTCGCGACTCTACTAGACCCTCGGTACAAGCATAAAGTGGCAGAAATGTTACCAACATACCACAAGTCTGAAAGGATGCTGCATTTACAAACCAGCCTGCAAAACATGTTGTACAATGCTTTTAAGGGTGATGTCACTTCAGGAACTCATCAACATTCCAGGGGCAGAGGTGCCAGTAATCCTGCCACGAGCGCACCTGCAAGGACAAAGCACTTTGGCCACTCTGTAACGTCAGACATGCAAATGTTTTTCAGTCCAAGGCAGCGGCAGAACCCTTCGGGATCCACCCTCAAAGAACGCCTCGACCGGCAGGTAGCGGACTACCTGGCATTAACTGCAGATATCGACACTCTGAGGAGCGATGAACCCCTGGACTACTGGGTGCGCAGGCTTGATCTGTGGCCAGAGCTGTCACAATTTGCCATGAACCTCTTGTCTTGCCCCGCCTCAAGTGTCCTCTCAGAAAGGACCTTCAGTGCAGCAGGAGGGATTGTAACTGAGAAGAGAACTCGCCTAGGTCACAAAAGTGTGGATTACCTGACCTTTATTAAAATGAATGAGGGGTGGATCTCGGAGGGTTACTGCACGCCGGAAGACTTGTTCTGAGTTTCTGATTCTGACTCCCCATGCAGCTGTCCTTCTCTGCACGCCTCATGACTCCACATACAGCTGTCCTTTAGCGTCCTCCTCCCTCCACCACCGTTACAAACTAGGGTGCAAACCCTACTGGTTTAATTTGAATCCAGGTAAATCCTGAGTTTTTCTGGCCTCTGTGCTTCAGTGGCTGCGACCAAAAAAAACAGAATATTTTCAGCATTTATATGGCATATTTTTTCTGGCCTCTGTGCTTCAGTGGCTGTGACAAAAAAAATGAATATTTTCAGCATTTATATGGCATATTGTTTCGGCCTCTGTGCTTCAGTGGCTGCGACCAAAAAAATTGAATATTTTCAGCATTTATATGGCATATTTTTTCTGGCCTCTGTGCTTCAGTGTCTGCGACAAAAAAAATTTATATTGTTAGCATTTATATGGCATATTTTTCCTGGCCTCTGTGCTGCAGTGGCTGCGACAAAAAAAAATTAATATTGTTTGCATTTATATGGCATATTTTTTCTGGCCTCTGTGCAGCAGTGGCTGCCACAAAAAAAAAATAATATTTTCAGCATTTATATGGCATATTGTTTCTGGACTTCTGGTTCAGTGGCTGCGACAAAAAAAACATTTTTCAGGAAAGTACACATGCCTAATTTTTCAGGGTTCTGCAACAGTGGCAAAATCGCATCTTTTATGGTCACCGCAGGTGATCAATAAAGTAGACCAAAACTGGGCCCACACTGAAGAATCAGTGTTTTTTGGTTCACTTCACTGTACATTGAATTACCTCTGCCTGACCGTGCACGTGCACACAAGCACGGTGACTGCTAAACACACCACTACAGAAATATTGCCACCAACAGGACGAACATCCTGGAGGTGACAAGCAACTAGTAATTAAAAACTATTATTTGCTCACTTGACGGTATCATTCATTAAAGCTCTTTGCGTCTTTTAGCGTTGCAGTAAGCACCGCGTTTCGTCTTTGCGTGTGAACAGGCTGTAACTTTTACACGACTTGATTGGCATGTAGACGCCGGACGTTTTAAAGCATTTTATTACACAGGTTTAGAAATGTAGTGTGATTTCTGCCCTTTACAGCACAAAACGCAGCGCTGTGTCAACAATGGATTTTTCAGATACATTTTTGCCCTTGATCCCCCTCTGGCATGCCACTGTCCAGGTCGTTGCACCCTTTAAACAACTTTAAAATCATTTTTCTGGCCAGAAATGTCTTTTCTAGCTTTTAAAATTCGCCTTCCCATTGAAGTCTATGGGGTTCGCGACGTTCGCGAACCGTTCGCATTTTTGACGCAAGTTCGCGAATATGTTCGCAAACTTTTTTTCCGACGTTCGCTACATCCCTATTTATAGCAACTGTGCCTGTGGACTTCCATCTCCTGATTACATTCCTTACAGTTGAAACTGACAGTTTAAACCTCTGAGATAGCTTTTTGTAGCCTTCCCCTAAACCATGATACTGAACTAATCCAACCAATTAGGTGTTGCCAGTAATCAGTATTGAGCAGTTACATGCATTCAAATTAGCAAAATTACAAGGGTACATTTTTCACAGTTTGTTTTTCACATTTGATTTAATTTTATACAACTGAATGCAGAAAACACCCGAGTACTCAGATGTTCCTGGGAAATGAAAAACATACAACTGTTATCTTTTTTGTTGAAAATGGACTAAATTATTATGCAGGCTGAGAGGGGTTCCCAAACATTTTCATATGACTGTAATTAATATTTAATTAATAAATACTGTAATTAATACTTTTGGAAGTGAAACCAGCCTATTTGGTTTATTTAATGTTTACATGATTTTCTAGTAGACTTAAGGTATGATGATCTAAATTACAGATCCATTTCCATAAATCCCCAGGTCTCGAGCATTCTGGATAACAGATAACATCTTGGTTATAGAACAATGTATCAAAAGATTTCAAATTTTTCGACAAACTCATTCTGCCCAAAAGGTAAAGAACATAATATGGATATCTTCCACTACATGTGGTTTTGTCCAGTTATAAAATCATTGTGGCAAAGGGTTGAATTATATATAGGTGCCATAGCTAAGAGAAGAATAGTAGTGATGGGCGAATTTATTCGCCAGGCACGAATTTGCGGTGAATTTGCGCTATTCGCTGCCAGCGAATGAATTCACGAAACGCCAGCGAAAATTCGCCCGAAAAAATTCACCTGCGTCAAAAAAAAATTTACGACACGTTGGAAAAACTACACTGGCGTCAAAAACGCAGGCCGGCGTCAAAAACGGGGCGCCGGCGTCAAAAACTAGACATCTGCGCCGTTTCGCGAATTTTTCGCAAATTCGCCCATCACTAAAGAATAGTATTACAACCACAGTTTGCATTATTGGATATTAGAAACAAACAAAAATCATCTTGCAGATTTCTCATCTGAAGTACTTTATTTTTGTTTATATTTGATGGCAGCTACACATAAATCCATTTACCTATTTTGGGTTAAAGAGAATACCCCGAAGTTTTTTCATATTTATAAACTATGTCTGCTAGAGGCCATGCGGTATAGGGAAGGTAGCCAACCAAATCAACAACAATTTAATAAAAGGTAGACAGTTTATTTAGATTCATTAGATGATAATAAAAGAACAATCAGACATAAAAATATTGGGATACCATTCACATTATGCATTCCCCAACTAGATTTGAATAAAGTGAGTTAGGGAAAGGCTCAAACAAAGAGTTATAAGAGATCCAGGTCTTAGCCATTTCTTCTTTGTTGGATACTTTATTCTATTTTGTAGTTGATGCTTGTTTCAGCCAATTATATACATTGTTTTAAGTTGTTGTAAGTATCTGTAGAATGTTATTCAGCTAAACATTATGCTTGTTTATTGTAAAATGAAATTTGAAAAGAAAAACATCAATGCCAAAAAAAATCGTGACAAAATCAAGCTTCAATTCGACTTGTGCAACTTTTTCTAATTGTTGCTCCAAAAACTCTAATTTATTGACTTTTTACCCCAAAAACTCAAAATGATTGCATTATATAATGAAAACCAGTGACAACAGCCGAAACTATTGAGAATCCTGAGGGTAAAAAACATGTTCCAATTGTTAATGGGATCGTCTGCCATTGACTTCACAAGCCCTTTTTAGTGAGCTCATGTTGAACTTTTGTGATATCATGCTGATTTTCTGACTTACCCAGGAGCAGTAACCTATAGCAACTAATCCAATGTTTTTGCCTAAACAGGTGACCATGCTACCTGCTAATTGGTTGCTATGGGTTATTGCTCCTGGCCAAACTTAGTGCCTTTTATTACATAACCCCCTTAATAAATTAAAGCTGTCACCGAAACATCAACCTCAATTTTTTGATATATATATATATATATATATATATATATATATATATATATATATATATATATATATATATATATATATATATACACACACACATACACACACACACATGTACTTTGATGAATTCCCTGTATATTGCATATTTGTAATTGCCATGGGCTATTTAAATTAATTTATCCACAAGCACATTATCGTTAATAGGGTGTGTGATTTGCAGTTATTGCCCTTTATCTAAATAAATAATAGTATTCTGTACTATTCAGTGCTTTACATAGACTATTCAACATTCACAATAGTCTCTGCCCCAGGAGTTTGCAATCTAATTTCCCTATAACACCCCCAACTAAGAACTACAAGGCAGTAATACCATTGCACCACAGGGCTTCTATGTATGAGAGCATAATTTGTAGTTCCACACTTCTTACAATAATGCATTCCTATATTATATGGTTACCTACATCAGAACAAGAACTATATTATAATATAATTGAAAGTATTTTAATTTTTTAAGTGATTTTTCAAAGTCATTTATTAAGAGAAACCATGCTGACAAAGGGGAATCTGCTGATTACTGTCCGTAGTTCAGTTTCTCCTCATTGACGGAAACCACAAAGGCTGACTCTTTCTAGATCTGTGGCAACATAGATGACATTTTTTTCTGAAACCGCCCATCTTTGTATAAAAGATGTATTAAACATTAACTGATGGAATTCTTAAAATAAGGCCTTACTTCCTACAGAATTGTAAGAATTTATAAAATATTAAGATGTGTACAACATATATGAGGAAATGTAATTAAAGCAACGATATTTGCTACTACTCTAGTAGCTAGTCTATTCACCTATAGCAACCAATCAGGAGGAAGCTGGTTATCTAAAGAAAATAAAATCAAACATCAGGCTGCAATAGGTTACTGCACCTGACAGTGATATCTCTAGTCCCTTACCCTTCCCTGAAACTTTCTCCAACTTGGCTTCTTGTTCCAGGTATGGCTTTAACCTCCATTGAATGTTCCTGAGCAGTGGCAAACTATAGAGGAAACCCCTATGGTTGTGGGGGGCCCGGGGACAGGGGGCACATACCTTAGGATCCGCACAAATTCTTTGGCAGTAGCCCAATATGGGGTTGTTATGCGGCTTATGGGGGGTTTTACAGGTAAGTGCTTTATGATTTGATAAAAATGTTGACATTGAGAATGGTGAGAAAAATATGCTTTTAAAGCATACACATCAGCTGAAACAAGAAAGCCAATTGCTATCAGACAAGCTGAAATCGAGATGGAAAAGGGTATTGCAGAAAAGAGTAAAATTAAACCAAAATTATATTTTTAATAAGTAAATAGTAAAAAAACAAGATGGGTCGGGCCCTTATTATTCGAGGGAGGTCAGTTGGTTGATGAGAGCAGGGAAAAAGCAGTAATGCTAAACTGTTATTTTTCATATTCATTTTCAAGTCTTTGTTATAAATTAGGATGGGATTTTGCTACAGCCCATCCCCAGAACCATAGTAGGATATGGATACCAACACAGCCACCTTCACATTGCTGTTCTCGCTCTATACAACTTCACTAGGAAAACTTATTCAGTCATTTTGACTTCAGTATTACCTTTATGCTGATGACACCCAACTCTACTTGTCTACTCCTGATCTTTCTAATTCTGTCCTTTCCCAAGTCACAGACTGTCTCTCTGCTGTGTCCTCCTGGATGTCACAGCGCCACCTGAATCTGGACCTTTCAAAAACAGAATTCATATTTCCTCCAAGATCTTCCCCTGTCCCTCAGATATCACTGACTGTAAACAACACAACCTTTCATTCCACCACACAGGCACACTGCCTAGGAGTTATCTTAGACTCACATCTGTCTTTTTCACCACACGTTCAAACACTTGCAAAATCTTGCCGTATTCAACTGCGCAACATTGCTTGAATACGACCATATCTCAGTTCAGAATCAACTAAAACACTGATTCAGTCTCTCATCATCTCCCGCCTTGATTGCTGCAACTTACTCCTCAAAGGTATTCCAACAAGTCACCTTTCACAACTCCAGTCTGTTCTAAACGCGGCCACTAGACTCATTTATCTGTCTCGCCACTCAACATCAGCTGCTCCCATATGCATGTCCCTTCACTGGCTCCCAATCTCTTCTAGTATCAAATTACTTACACTCACATTCAAGGCCCTTAATAATGAAACCCCTCCCTATATTTCATCTCTAATCTCCAAATACACTCCTTCACAAAACCTTCGCTCTGCTTCTGATCTTCGCCTCACTTCTCCTCTGATCACTTCTGCCCTATCTCTTATACAAGACTTCTCTCTGGCTTCTGCTTTTCTCTGGAAATCTCTGCCACAAGCTGTCAGACTTTCTCCTTCTTTCCAAATTTTCAAGCGCTCCTTAAAGACCCACCTGTTTAAAGAGGCTTATTCAATGTACCTTAATTAATCATTGCTGTATCAAAAATGACAAAGTGTTTATATAATCCTAACGTCTCAATTGTACCCTAACCTTTAGTTTGTAAACTCTAATTTCTAGGTCCTTCTAACCCTATTGTACTCTGTAATCCTTGTTTGTTATCCACCATTTATTCCCTGTTTGCTATAACTGCAGTAAAGCACTGCATATCTTGACAGCGCTATATAAATAAATGATGATGATGATGATGTTGATAAACACAAACAAAAATATAGTTCACTTGTAATTAATGTTCACTCACTTGTATTACCCAATTTCAGGCTGTGTAGAGGTATATAAACCAGAATAGGGATACTAAAAACAAGAGAAAGCAGTAAAACCCCACACTACCTTACTAAAATTAATTATATAATCTAATTATATAAGTGCTTAGTGCTATTATAAACATATGCTTAGTTCTCAATCAATTTAGCACCAACATACAATTAATGGTATTTCAATTGATTGTGTTAATACAAATAATTATGATTAAAGTGCTTAAGTGCTATAGATTAGGTGCTGTGACCTTCAACAAAATGTATCAACACACAATTGATGAATAATCTAAAAGTTCATGGTTCTTATATTAATTAAATAAGGTGCTAGTGCTGTAGTTATAATTTTAAAGTGAGTTCATGGTATCAAACAATTAAAAATAAAGCATCAGCAATTCATGAATAAAAGTTCGAAATTAGAAAATAGTATAGAGGTGGAGTTGTCCCGAAGAAACTAGCTGCGTTGTTCTAAACCCTGGGACACCACACGTGGAAGAAAGGCAGAACACTGAGGACTGTGGTCTCGTTACTACGTTTAACTGTCTTGTAAGGAGAGCTAACTTTGCTATAAAACCAACAAATCCTCAGTGCCTTAGAGATAAAAGAGAATAAAAGGAATGAATGCTGCGCTAATAGCGCTACAATTCCATTAAATTTCTCTGAATCCGAGATTCAATTAAAGTTTAAAAAGGAAATATTTCAATAATGAGCTTTTTTTTTAAAAAAAAAAGGGTTTGAAGGCTCGCCGACGTACGTTTCGCTTACACTTTATCAAGGCAAGGATAAAACCCATTTTCATTTAAAATCCAGTCAACTGCCCCCCTCCCTGCAAAATCTTTTAATGGGGCTCACTCTGGCTCAAGTTAATGGTAAAATAGCGAGATTTATTCACCCTTACTCTATATGTTACAGTAAACATAAGTCCTAAATGCATTGTCTCTGAAGCTGTCTTTTTCTTTAATGCTTTTCTCTATACACAAATATAGTGCTACAGTGCTTGGCCTATGAAATTCTTAGTGGTTTGAGTTTACTGTTCTACCTACTTTTAATGGACTTTTTTTTAGCTTTTACCTAGTTTAGTATATTCAATTCTCACAAGAACTAGTGTTGGGGATAACCTGTCACCTGAGGGGGGGTCACTTGGCTTAGCCACGCCAGAAATCTGGGCCTGGAGCACAGCACAGTGCTATTTTAGTTTTTACCAAGGTTGTTGTATTTTTTTCTAGGTTGTTGCATTTTTTTTATTATTATATACACTATCCCACAATTGCAGCCCCTTTACGTGATACAGTCTGACATACCCTTCCTCTGATAACACCTTGGTTTACTCAAGCAAGCATTTTGGTGCTTGCTTGAGTAACAGACAGGTCCACCTGCCTCTGCTCCATGTGAGTCAGCCAGGGCTCATGGCATGATATAACATTAGGAGCAGTAACAGATGAGAGGGGTGATGTTACGTACCATAGGCATTATGCCTGGGATGTATGTGACATAGATATCTCCACCCCTTTTCTGTCAATATTCTTCTAAAAACCAGACTGATTGTGAGCAACATGTTGATCTGTTTAGAATTGTGCCCCTAGGTCTCTTTCCTTTCACTTACATCTGCTATATTATGCCACTCATCTGCTATATTGTGCCCTGGAGGATGGAGAAGATACAATAGAACATCTTCTTCTCTACTCACTGGAAATAGAAAGTGAAACAGCAAAGGCTGCAGTTTACTATGTGAATGCCTTTCCTTCTAATTAGCTTAGTGTTTAATGGAAATGTATTTTCCCTGCAGAAAAACACTGCATTATATTTTTATTACTGAAAAACTTAAATTTTTTGATGTTACTGTTCCTTTGAGGTTATATAATAAATAGGTGTTTAAAGATAACATACATTTTCTCATAAATCAATATTTAAGTAATATTTTTCACTAACAATGCTTTTATGGATGTAGATCATAATGGAACATTATCAATTAAAGTAGACATTGCATTAAACATCGCATTAGTAAAGTATGGGCACTCCTGATATAGAGTAAGAAGCACCTGCACACTGCAAAATATGGCAAAATATTTGGCATCATACTGTATCTGCTATAATGAATGTATCTATAGTAGCAATACAATGGAAGTACAATTATAGGTAGAAACTTTTATTAATAATGGGAATTATTTTTCAGAGAGTTTCCTACTGCATTATGCAATTCACTACAGAAATGGGGAATCCCCCCTTCCCGAACATATCCAGAAGTTACATAAGGATCCAAAACTGATGTTAAAATTAATAGGGAATACATAATATTAGATTGCCAGCTCTTGCCCTGGCATGTATTATGCCTAGATCATTGCCCCACATGATGAAATGACATAAGGCTCAGTTAATGAGTGGATGAGAGCTGTGCTGAATTCAATCAAAACGTGCTGCTTTGATAACTACTCACAGAGCCACATGACAGTCACACAGGTACTACAAACACTGGGTCAGGGGGGAAACGTACGGTACTCGTCTCCACTCTCTGTCTCACATGCACAGCAGCAGCACAGGCAGCTCTGAGTCCGACCAGCCCGCCCCGAGTCCAGCAGTTATGCGGTGCCAGTGCAGACAGCCTAATCTTGCTTCTTCCGCTCTCCCTGCCTCACCTGCACCGTCCTTCACGTCACAACGTGCGTCCACACGACGATTACACAAGAGGAAGATGGAGGGCGGGCGGAAAGGCTGAGACGGCGAGTGAGACGCGAGTACAGACGAGCAGAGAGAGAGAGGGTGGAAGTAAGAATGAGGAGCGGCGCAGTACAGAGCAGGGAGGGCGGAAGGAAGAGGATCTATTCTCATCATCATGAGAGGGCGGACTCGGGAGTATGCCTGGAGAGGAGGTAGGGCCAGTGCAGTGCAGCAGTGGGGACGGATGTCACGGATGACGGATCAAACACCCGATGCGATGCTGGCTGCATTCATCAGGGACGGGCCCCCTCTCCTCCCCGCCCCCCCCCGCAGCTGCGGGGTCTGCTTCCTCCCTAGTTACGCCACTGCTTGCAGCAGTGTTCATTATGGACTGGAGAGGAAGGCCAATTAAAAGAGAGTTACAGTAGTCTAGACGCGATTTGATGAGAGAGTGAATAAGAATTATGGCAGCATCTTGGGTAATAAATGATCGTATTTTGGATATGTTCCTTAGGTGGAAGTGACATGATTTAATAAGTGACTGGATATGAGGAGTGAATGACAGGGCAGAATCTAGGATAACCCCAAGGCACCTGGCCTGGGGAGAAGGGGTGGTAGTGGAATTGTTAACTATGATGGATACTTCCGTGATGATACTGGTGTTAGTTGGGGGAAAGAGAACCATTTCAGTTTTAGAGAGGTTTAATTTAAGGTAGCGTTGCGAAATCCAGGTAGAGATAGCGGACAGGCAGGAGGAGACACGAGTTAGTTCTGGGTTGAGATCAGGAGATGAGAGATAGATCTGAGTATCGTCAGCATAGAGGTAGTAGTGGAAACCATACGAGTTGATTAATTTGCCGAGGGAGGAAGTATAGAGGGAGAATAGTAATGGTCCCAGGACAGAGCCTTGAGGAACTCCAACAGAAAGAGGCAGGGGAGAAGATGATACTCCATTGTAGGAGACACTGAAGGAACGATTGGTGATGTAAGAAGAGAACTAGGACAGGGCTGTGTCGCGAAGGCCAAGCGAATGGAGGGACTGGAGGAGGAGAGGGTGATCTACAGTATCAAATGCGGCTGAGAGATCAAGCAGTATTAGTAGTGAGAAATGATTGTTGGCTTTAGTGGTTAAAAGGTCATTAGTTAGTCGAGTCAGGGCAGTTTCCGTGGAGTGTTGGGGCTTAAAACCAGATTGTAGGGGGTCCAGCAGGTTATTGTCAGAGAGGAATGAGGTTAGTCGGTTGTAGACTAGGCGCTCAAGTAGTTTAGAGATGAAAGGTAGCAGAGAGATAGGTCGGAGGTTGTCAAGATTGGAGGGATCAATAGAGGGTTTTTTTCAGAATGGGGGTGACAAGAGCATGTTTTAGTTGAGAAGGAAACAGTCCAGTTGAGAGCGAAAGATTAAATAGATGAGTTAAGGCTTTGATTAGACAAGGATTGGTATTGCGGAGGAGTTTTGAGGGAATTGGATCAAGCGGGCAGGTGGTAAGGTGAGAAGAGGCCAGAAGCTTTGAGACTTCCTCATCAGTGAAGGAGCAGAGGAGAGACTGGGGAGTGTGGAGGGAGGGTGGTGGAAGTCTAAGGGGGTTGAGTAGTGTAATGTCCCTTCTGATAGTGTCAATTTTGTTTTTGAAGTGCTCAGCAATATCTTGAGCAGAGACAGATGTGCATGGAGGGGGTGGAAAAGGGGAAAGGAGAGTGTTAAAGGTGGAGAAAAGTTGTGCTGGTTTTTTAGAAAGGGAGTTAATGAGTGAAGTAAAGTATATTTGTTTGGCTTGGAAGAGGCTGGTGTTATAGGAGCGCAGGGCAGATTTGTAGCTTTAAAAGTCTGATTCTGAACGGGATTTGTGCCAGCGACGCTCAAGTGCACGTGAATGTCTTTGGATTGCTTTTGTATGAGCAGTATGCCAAGGTTGAAGTGGTTTGGTTCTAGAACGTTTAGTTTTTATAGGAGCAAGCTCATTTAGGGCAGTGGTGAGAGTACTATAGTAGACAGAGGTAGCCACATTAGGACAAGAGATGGCTGAGATATTAGAGTGAAGAGAGTCAAAGGAAGAAGAGAGATGTGACACGTCAACAGCTTGCAAGTCGCAATACGTACGTGTTTGGGGAATAGCAGGGGGTGAGGAGGGAGTTAGTGAGAGTTGAAATGTGAGCATATTGTGATCAGAGAGAGGAAATGGCGAGTAAGTAAAATTGGTGGTTGAACAGAGTCTGGTAAATATGAGATTCAGAGCATTACCATTGGAGTGAGAGGGGGAGTTTGAGCACAAAGATTAGCCTAGGGAGGAGGTTAGTGAGAGAAGTTTAGAGACAGAAGAGTTGTTAATGTTGTTAACGGGCATATTAAAGTACCCTAATATGATGGATGGGATGTTAAATGAAAGAAAGTAAGGAAGCCAGGCAGCAAAGTTGTCCAGAAATTGTGCAGTTGGTCCTGGTGGTCGATATATAACAGCAATGCAGAGTGAAACAGGAGAAAAGAGCCTAATGCAATGATAGAGAGGGAACAGGTGGAAGAACTTTAAAAGTACAGCGCGGAGAGAGAAGCAAACCTACCCCACCTCCAGGTCTGTTACCAGGTCTGGGAGTATGAGTAAGGTGTAGGCCCCCATAGGACAGGGCAGCAGGTGAGACAGTGTCAGTAGGAGAAAGCCAGGTTTCAGGTTTCAGGTTCAAATTTGTGAATGTGGGATTTTTCCAACCACAAATTATTTTACTATAAGCAGATGAAACTGGTACTTCATGGTCATTCCACTTCTGGGAAGCTCACGTAGGTGACACTTCATATAGTTCAATAAATACATCCCAATGTAAACAGCTGCAGTTACTCTATAAGTACTAAGCTGCAGTTACTCTATAAGTACTAAACAATAAATATGTACAGAGCTCATATAAAGACACAGAGCTTAAGTTCTATGTGGTAAGAGACACAGTCGGAAGGAGGTCCCTGCCCCATAGAGCTTACAGTTTAAGTGGGTGGGTGGCAAACATACAGGCACAAATTGGAGGGGGAAAAAGTGCACAAGGTAAAGGCATTGTCCAATAGGTAAGAGATGAAATTCCAAGGGTTTGAGACAAGAGGTGGCAGTGGATGGACTCTAAAGCTGGCCATAGATGTTGAGATTTTTAAAAGATCCGATCGTCATTGTGAGACCACGATTATCTCGGAAACGATCGTACGATCTTATGATCGTACGAATTGTCCATCAACTAAAAAGACCAATTTGCCAGGAAAACAAAGGGTAGCTGCCTGCTTGGCCCTTTAAACATAGATAGATTATACTGGGACCGACAAAGATTTTTTAACCTGGCCGATCAACATGTCGGCCGAAAAATTGTAAGATGTTCGATCGTTCGAATACCACTAACCACACAATAATTTCGAAGGATTGGCCGGACTTCGCTAAAATCGGTCGTTTGGCAAGAGAAATCTTTTGCGTCTATGGGGAAGCAAAGAAACGTACAATTGAAGTATCCTCCCCAGGGCTGTGATAACTGTGTGCTGTTACCCCAAGCACTTCATTCCTTCCTCATTGTTTGTCCTTAAATCCTAATCCCCTGTCTATTTTCATTCATTGCCTATCTCTCAGCAGATGCCTCTTTTAACTCTTAACATCTGCAGTCCACGAAGATATGTTTCTTCGGTATTAGAAGACATCTCATCCATGACAAATATTGGGGTAGATGATGTGCACCACTTACAAACAGAAGTGTGTATTGTATAAAAATATACCCTAAGGCATTAAATGAATACTATTGCTCTCATGTAATAAAAATTACTTGCCCTGGTGGTCCAGTGGTGAGGTGTGGACGCCCGCCGTGCCATCGGCGGGGACCCTGCCACGCCGTTCTTCTTCCTCCTCCATTTTGGGTTCCTAGGGCGCACCCGCCCGTGTTTCATTCTATTTATGGACATGCGGGCATTATGGCGCAAATGCATGTTTTGGCGTGTAATTCAAACCCCTATATAAGGCTCATTTTGGCTTCAGTACTTTGCCCATTATAGGTTTATACTTGTGGTGTTTTGAGCGTAAGCTATTTGATTCTGATCCTGATCCTCTTTGATATCTGTTTTTGACCCTGCCTGGCTTTGACTATTCTACCTTCTGAAACCTGACCCTTGCCTGATTACCGACTCCGATTCTGCTTAACCCTCTGATTGACTACATGGTTTTACCCTTGCCTGCCTGACTACGATTATTCTACGCCTGCCCTGACCCGGCCTGATCTGACTACGATTCTGCCTAACGCTTTGTATTGTGACCTTCAGCCCAAAGACTTTGCCAACAGTTGTGCCCCTCAGCCTGTTTAGAACCCCTCGCCTTGCACCTCTCGTTTTAAGACCTGGCAGCATCTGAGTAGCTGAGGGCTCCTCCAGAGGCCAAAGGCGGCTGCTACAGGCAGAAGCACGAGCCGAGACCAGGGTGCTTTACATCTGTTCTAGATTTAGGGTGCCAACCGTTACATTATAATGGGCCATGAATGAAGATGGTCAAGCTTCTGCTGTTGCTGCTCCTTCCACCACTGAAGCATTACTTACCACTCTATTACAGCACCTGGAAGAACATGAGCAGAGGCAAGATTACCTGATGCAAGGTTTTCATAATCTGACCCGCCAACTGAATTCTTCTATACAGTCTCCAGTTCCTGTAGTCACCCCTCCTATGGCCACTCCTGTGGGTTCTTCTGCCATGTTGGGTAACGTGCCTAAAACCCATGAACCCAAAATTGTCTTCCCCGAGAAATTTAATGGGAATAGAACCCAATTTTTTGTATTTAAAGAGGTATGCAAACTTCAGCTTTTTCCCTCAATCTTTCGCCACTGGCGAGGAAAAAATGAGGTTTGTAATGAGACTGTTACACGGTGATCCCCAAATTTGGGCCCTAAGATTACCCTCAACTGATCCTGCCCACTTTCCCTAGAAACTTTCTTTAAAACCATGGCGATACTCTACGATGACCCGGATCATGCTTCACCTGCCGATTCCGCGATTCGTAAATTACGCCAGGGAAAGCGGGATGCTGAGGTGTATTTCACAGAGTTCTGCCAGTGGGCAGTAGAAACTGGGTGGAACGACATGGCTCTTCATAGCCAGTTCCGGATAGGGCTCTCAGATTCTGTCAAAGACAGCCTAGTAAACTATCCTCTGTCTACTAACCTGGATGATCTCATGTCTCTTGCCATCCAAGTAACATAGTAACATAGTAAGTAATGTTGAAAAAAGACACACCATCAAGTTCAACCTCTTTTTTTTTTAAATCTGCCTAACTGCCAGTTGATCCAGAGGAAGGCAAAAAACCCATCTGAAGCCTCACCAATTTGCCTCAGAGGGGGGAAAAATTCCTTCCTGACTCCAAAATGGCCATCGGACTAGTCCCTGGGTCAACTTGTACTATGTGCTATCTCCCATAACCCTTTGTTCCCTCACTTGCTAAAAAGCTATCCAACCCCTTCTTAAAGCTATCTAATGTATCAGCCTGTACAACTGATTCAGGGAGAGAATTCCACATCTTCACAGCTCTCACTGTAAAAAACCCCTTCTGAATATTTAGGCGGAACCTCTTTTCTTCTAATCGGAATGGGTGACCTTGTCACTGGAAAGGCCTACTGGTAAATAAAGCATTTGAGAGATTATTATATGATCCCCTTATAAATTTAGACAAATACAAGAGGTCCTCTGCACTCAACCCATTATCAATATATTTAAGACAGACATTTTGTGCATACTGCTACTGAAAAATGCCTCACCCTTTAAACAAAACAGGGATTGTTTGTCCATATATTGCAATATATTTAAGCTGGCCAACTACGTCAAAGTCATCCCATATCTGGCCAGTCCTACACTCAATTTTCATCTGATTCATTAAGAATTCAATTGCTTAATAATACATTTTACAAAGGGACTAAGTTTTACCTGCAACGTACTGGCTGCTTTCAAAGTAAAGCTCCCAAACTTGGCTGCCCTTTTATTAGACACCAGTGGGATCACCTGACTATAGCTGGGAAGGGTGGGAGCTACAACAAGGAGCTGGTTACTGCTCCTGTTTTACTATAACAAACAAGGGAAAGTTGTGCTCACCATTAATTTTTAAAAACATTAGGCGGGGGTGCAATGAGGCTGTGACCATAAAATACATATAGACAACTACAAGAGGTCCTCTGCACTCAACCCATTATCAATATATTTAAGACAGACATTTTGTGCATACTGCTACTGAAAAATGCCTTACTCTTTAAACAAAACAGGGATTGTTTGTCCATATATTGCAATATATTTAAGCTGGCCAACTACGTCAAATTCATCCCATATCTGGCCAGTCCTACGCTCAATTTTCATCTTATTCATTAAGAATTCAATTGCTTAATTATACATTTTACAAAGGGACTAAGTTTTACCTGCAACTTACTAGCTGCTTTCAAAGTAAAACTCCCAAACTTGGCTGCCCTTTTATTAGACACCAGTGGGATCATTTTTTTTTTTTTTAATGTTTTTAAAAATTTGTGGTGAGCACAACTTTCCCTTGTTTGTTATAGTTAAACAGGAGCAGTGACCAGCAACTTGTTGTAGCTCCCACCCTTCCCAGCTATAGTCAGGTGATCCCTTGCCCCTTATATATTTATACATAGTTATCATATCACCCCTTAAGTGCCTCTTCTCCAGCGTGAACATCCCCAATTTGGCCAGTCTTTCCTCATAGCTAAGATTTTCCATACCTTTCACCAGCTTAGTTGCCCTTCTCTCTACCCTCTCTAATACAATAATGTCCTGTTTGGAGACCAAAACTGTAAGGCATATTCTAGTTGGGGCCTTACAAGTGCTCTATACAGTGGAAGAATGACCCCCTCCTCCCGTGACTCTATACCCCTTTTAATACAGCTCAAGACCTTATTTGCTCTTGATGCTGCTGACTGGCATTGCTTGCTACAGCCAAGTTTACCATCTACAAGGACTCCATGGTCATTTTCCATAATGGATTTGCCTAGTGCAGTCCCATTAAGGGTATAAGTGGCTTGGATATTTTTACATCCCAACATTGAATCTCATTTGCTACTTATCTGCCCAGAATGCCAATTTGTCAAGATCGTGTTGCAAGGATGCCACATCCTGGATGAAATTAATTGGGCTGGATAGTTTTGTGTCATCTGTAAACACTGGTACATTACTTACAACACCCTCCCCTAAGTCATTAATGAACAACATAGTAACATAGTAAGTAAGGTTGAAAAAAGACATATGTCCATCGAGTTCAACCTTTTTTTTTTTTTTTTTTTTTTTTTTTTATTAACTACCTATCTGCCAGTTGATCCAGAGGAAGGCAAAAAAAACCCATCTGAAGCCTCTTCAATTTGCCTTAGAGGGGGAAAAATTCCTTCCTGACTCCAAAATGGTAATCGGACTAGTCCCTGGATCAACTTGGACTATGAGCTATTTCCCATAACCCTGTATTCCCTCACTTGCTAAAAAGCTATCCAACCCCTTCTTAAAGCTATCTAATGTATCAGCCTGTACACCTGATTCAGGGAGAGAATTCCACATCTTTACAGCTCTCACTGTAAAAAACCCCTTCCAAATATTTAGGCGGAACCTCTTTTCTTCTAATCGGAATGGGTGACCTCGTGTCAGCTGGAAAGACCTACTGGTAAATAAAGCAGAGAGATTATTATATGATCCCCTTATATATTTATACATAGTCATCATATCACCCCTTAAGCGCCTCTTCTCCAGCGTGAACATCCCCAATTTGGCCAGTCTTTCCTCATAGCTAAGATTTTCAATACCTTTTACCAGCTTAGTTGCCCTTCTCTGTACCCTCTCTAATACAATAATGTCCAGTTTGAGTGATGGAGACCAAAACTGTACGGCATATTCTAGATGGGGCCTTACAAGTGCTCTATACAGTGGAAGAATGACCCCCTCCTCCTGTGACTCTATGCCCCTTTTAATACAGCTCAATACCTTATTTGCTCTTGATGCTGCTGACTGGCATTGCTTGCTACAGCCAAGTTTATCATCTACAAGGACTCCAAGGTCCTTTTCCATAATGGATTTGCCTAGTGCAGTCCCATTAAGGGTATAAGTGGCTTGGATATTTTTACATCCCAGGTGCATGACTTTACATTTATCAACATTGAATCTCATTTGCCACTTAGCTGCCCAGATTGCCAGTTTGTCAAGATCACGTTGCAAGGATGCCATATCCTGGATGGAATTAATTGGGCTGGATAATTTTGTGTCATCTGCAAACACTGATACATTACTTACAACACCCTCCCCTAAGTCATTAATGAACAAGTTAAATAAAAGTGGACCCAATACTGAGCCCTGGGGGACCCCACTAAGGACCTTACTCCAAGTAGAGAATGTCCCCCCATTATCCAGAATCTTACTTACCACATCATAAAATGCAATCAAATTTGTCTGACATGACCTATCCTTCATAAAGCCATGCTGATTGTTGCTCATAATGCCAAGTTAAATAAAAGTGGACCTAATACCAAGCCCTGGGGAACTCCACTAAGAACCTTACTCCAAGTAGAGAATGTACCATTAACAACCACCCTCTGTACCCGATCCTGTAGCCAGTTTCCTATCCATGTGCAAACGACTTCATTAAGCCCAACAGACCTTAGTTTAAAAAGCAGTCGTTTGTGGGGCACAGTATCAAACGCTTTGGCAAAATCCAAATAGATCACATCTACTGCCCCCCCACTGTCCAGCATCTTACTGACCTCATCATAAAAAGAAATGAAATTTGTCTGACATGACCTATCCTTCATAAAGCCATGCTGGTTGCTGCTCATAATGCCATTCACTAGGACAAAATTTTGAATGTGATCCCTTAACAAGCCTTAAGACAGAGGGAGAGAAGGGGTCAGAAAGGTACTTCCTTTCATTCTGGTGTTACCAATGTTAAATCTTTCTTTCCGAATGTGGTTACCAATGTCAAACCCCCTAATCATCCTGTGCCTTTGCCTGAAGAAGAAACCATGCAACTGGGCATATCCCATCTTACTCCTGAGGAAAAGGCCCACAAGAGATCTTTGGGTCTTTGCATTTACTGTGGGGAAAAGGGTAATTTTCTGAATCAATGTCCTAAGAGGCCGGGAAACTTCCAAGCCTAAATGGAGAAGGGGAGCTCCATTTGGGTAAAGAACTGTAAAGATTGACTGTCCAATTGACCTTGTCCCAGATTCTTCTCCCCCTTGTGGTAGGACTTATCCCCTTTCCTTGCCGGAAGCCCAGGCAATGAGAGAGTATATCAAGGAAAACCTTGAGTGAAGTTTCATCAGACCCTCTAGTTCCCCTGCTGGTGCGGGTTTCTTTTTTGTTGGGAAAAAAGATGGTGGTCTTCGCCCTTGTATAGACTACAGGGGTCTTAATAAGATCACCATAAAAAAACGTTACCCCATTCCTCTGATTTCCGAATTGTTTGATCAGGTTAAAAATGCCAAAATTTACTCCAAACTTGATCTTAGGGGTGCTTACAACCTCATCCGTATCAGGGAAGGGGATGAGTTGAAAACGGCCTTTAACACCAGGGACGGCCACTACGATTATCTTGTTTGTCATTTGGTTTTTGTAACGCCCCCGCAGTGTTCCAGTCTTCCGGGACCTGCTGGGGTTATTCGTAGTGGTCTATTTAGACAATATTCAAATTTTTTTCCCCTAAACTGTCTGTTTCAAGAGGTATTGCTAAGGTTAAGGAGAAACTATCTTTTTGCAAAACTTGAAAAGTGCATCTTTAAGGTTTCTTAAGTTCAATTTTTGGGGTTCAACATCTTCATTTTGAGTCTAGAAATGGATCCTGGAAGGGTTAAAGCTGTTCTGGAATGGGCCCAACCTCTTTCTTTGCGTGCTACCCAGAGGTTCTTGGGGTTCGCTAATTATTACCGACAGCTTATTTTAAAAAAATTCCTTGATTGTGGCCCCTATTACTGATTTAACCAAGAAAGGTGCAGATCTGAGCATGTGCACAAACAAAAAGCATGTGGCCCCCCAAGGCCATTCAAGCGTTTGAATTTCTCAAAAAACTATTTGTATCTGCCCCCATTCTTCGTCACTCTGACACTACTCTCCCTTTCATTGTTGAGGTTGATGCCTCAGAGGTTGGGGCAGGGGCAATCTATCGAGTCTGCCAAGCGGTTGAATCCTAGGCTTAACTTTTCCCTTACTTACAGGCCTGGTTCTAAGAACACTAAGGCGGATGCACTCTCCAGGAATTTTGAATCCAATTTGAGTCTACTTAATGCATCCCCATCATTCCTAGAGAATTAATTGTGGCAGCTCTGAGATCAGACCTTGCCACACTATTATCCTCAGCTCAGTCTTCTCCTGTAGAAACTCCCTCCAGTAGGTTATTTGTACCTGAGGATCTTAGGGAACAGGTTTTGGGTGAAGGTCACAACTCGAAAAATGGCAATATTTTTAAGTTAGATGGTTTTCCGGTCAATATTGTTTCAAATAGAGGGGTACAGTTTGTTTCAAAATTTTGGCGAGCATTCTGCTCTTTGGTGGGGATTGAGTTGTCCAGTGGTGCGGCGGGGATGCCCGCCGTGCCATCAGCTGGGATGCCCACCACGCCCCTCTTCTTCCTCCTCCATTTTGGGTCCCTAGGGCACATGCTCCCGCGTCTCGTTCTATTCTATAATTTATCAGACCCCTATATAAGGCTCATTTTGGCTTCAGTACTTTGCCCGTTATAGGTTTATCCTTGTGGTGTTTTGAGCGTAAGCTATTTGATTCTGATCCTGTTCCTCTTTGATATCTGTTTTTGATCCTGCTTGGCTTTGACTATTCTACCTTCTGAAACCTGACCCTTGCCTGATTACCAACTCCGATTCTGCTTAACCCTCTGATTTACAACATGGTTTGACCCTTGCCTGCCTGACTATGATTATTCTCCGCCTGCCCTGACCCGGCCTGATCTGACTATGTTTCTGCCTAACGCCTTGTATTGTGACCTTCAGCTCAAAGACTTTGCCAACAGTTGTGCCCCTCAGCCTGTTTAGAACCCCTCTCGTTTTAAGACCTGGCGGCATCTGAGTAGCTGAGGGCTCCTCCCGAGGCCAAAGGCGGCTGCTACAGGAAGAAGCACGAGCCGAGACCAGATTGCTTGGCATCGGTTCTATATTTAGGGTGCCAACCGTTACATCTCAGAGGGCAAATATGTATTTTTATTATTTTTACCACCCCTTAGTAGACTTTGTTCATAGCTGATTTCATCACCAATTCTTTATCAGCTTTATCTGTACTTAAGTTCATAACTAATAGCTAATGTGATCATCATAATAAATGCAATTGAAACCCAGGGCAACCTTGTCTATAGTTTTATGAAGGGGATTGCCTTAGAATGATCTAGTTCCCAGGAAGAGGTTTAAACTTTTTTTACTGCAAAAAAGTATATTTGAAATGCAAAATATTAAAGGTTAAAATTTTACTTAATCTTTACACAACTCTATCTGTATTATACATTAGACTGTATGTTATTATAACACAATAGGAGGTAAGAAATGAAAGCAGCTTATACTGGACTAGAGCTGTTGGTGTGACCTTGGTCGTCTTCTGCTCTGCAGGTGCTTTCTTACTATCTGATGTATAACCTTCTACTGTGATGCGTTTTACTTTTTAGGGAAGGAATGCAAGTTTCACTTATGAGTATTCTATTTTTGTGGAATATCCTATAGGCTGAAATTGGGTTTTAAAGCACAATCATGGGGGCAAAACTTCCTTCCCAGGATTCAATGGCCTCTTCAATCCTGTTGTGTTTTCTTACAATCATATAACCAGTTCACAGGTTTCACCTACTTTGGAATGAAGTAGTTCATGAGGGTGAAACCATGCTGCTGTTGTACCTGCCTTCAGGTTGAAGAACCACCTACACCACTTCAAATGAAAGTTCAGTTGTCACAGGAACTCTCTGTGAGGGGAGGGAAAAAAAGCTTAAAAGGGCTTACGGGTATAAGAGAAAGGTGAAAAAAATTAAAGAGACAAGGAGAGAAAGAAGTCATAAATATTCTGATTGGTTAAATGAGGAATGACGAAAGAGGAAGAATGATAACCAAGAGAAAAAAAGCACAAAGCATGAAAAAATCTGCCAGAAGAGAATAGGACTTGAGTATAGATTGACTAGAACTGGAAGTGGGGAACGGTAGGGTAGGACCCACAACCAGTATTTTTACCCACTTGGCCTGGCTAACCAACCTGCAACTTCCTTATCCACAACCTGACCTACTACCGACAGCTGTTGCTGCAAACTAGATTTGTCATAATCAAAAGAAGGCAGGGCAAAAAAAAGTATAAAAAAGGTTTAAAAAATGTAGCACTTGCTATAGATAAACTGACCGACAAAACTGCAGACCTGCCAACCGGCATCTATACCCGCATCATCGGAAAGTCCTACCTGCATCTCACAGGTTACTCACTTTTTTTGTAGGTTCCCAACATGCTGCAGGACTCTAAATGAAGCTGCTTTTACTGTGAAGTGTCAGTTAATACTGTATGTATCAATTTTTATGTTTAAAGGTTTAATGACCAGAGATCAGTTTTAATGAACTGCTACTGGAAAGCATGAGAGAGGAAAATTAAACTAGTTGATTCTCACTTATTGCACACACTGTGGGGCATGCAGATATATATACATTAGTGAATGATGCAAAGTCTCTCAAAGTGGAATATGTTGATGCTATATACTGTAAAAAATAATAATAAATGCCATTTGTGAAATACAGAACATGGGAAGGATGAAACATAAGTCATATTCAGATGTACTCACTCGTATTCCATTCAGGTTGGACAGGATTTGCTCTGCTATACTGTATAATGAAAACCACTTGTCAGTTGGATGTTTTTTATCATTCCATACAAATTGTCTCACCTTGAAAATCTGCATGAAAAGACTGTTGCTTTCATTCACAAATCACATGGTTTTCATTAGTGACTAGTGATGGGCGAATTTATTCGCCAGGCGCAAATTCGCGGCGAATGTGCGCGTTTCGCCGCCAGCGAATAAATTCGCGAATCGCCTGCGAAAATTCGCGTCAAAAAATTCGCCGGCGTCAAAATTTTTTTCCCGAAAAACGGACGCCGGCGCCAAAAACGGGCGCCGGCGTCAGAAAAACGGGCGCCGGCGTCAAAAACGGGCGCCGGCGTCAAAAACGAGACGTCGGCGCCGTTTCGCGAATTTTTCGCCGTTTCGCGAATTTCGCGCGAAATTCGCGAATTTTTCGGCGAAGCGAAACGGCGCAAATTCGCCCATCACTATTAGTGACATGAGATTTCCTTTGGTATCATATACCAGAGGGCATGGTGGGGAGTAAGTAGATAATTAAAAAAAAAAAACAATTAGATTTCAAACCACACAATTTGACAAGACACATAACCCAGTAAATTGTGTGAACTGGAAACATTTATGAAATCTTTGATTTTGTAATAATAATTATTGATTAGACATATATTTTGTTGTGATTATTTTTATTAGTCCATTCTTAAGGCATAACCATTGCAGGTAAAGTTGCTGTACCGTGTTAGCCAGTAAAAATGTTACAGGGCAACCCTTTTGAAATAAAAAAATAACAAAAGTGGTATAAAGGTGATACCTTAATTGGCTAACTAATATAATCATAGCAAGCTTTCAGAACATTTTAGTTTCTTTTTCAAGCTGATTACAACAAAGTTGTGGTGTTATCTGGTATATATACAACATTCAGCTCATAGGTCAAATGACCAACAAAAAGAAATATCAATCTATTTGTAAGGTGTCAAAGTCATTTATGAGGGGATCTGCAAGAGACAAGCAGATAAGGTACAAGATAATGTGGGTCAAAGAGGCTGAGTATAAATTAGGGCTGAATTATTGGAGTGTAGTATCAAAGGAATTCCAAATGATCTTTTAGTCCATATCCAGACATGTTGGTATTTCTGACCTGGTGCAGTCCTATCTTAGTCCACATAATTAGCCATAAATATAAGGCCCAGGTTTAGTCTCTTCTTCAGAGAATTAAAAGTTTCCATCAATTTGTATTGCCACAATTTTCATTCATTATCTGTTTTAAAATTGCCCTTAAAAACCAAAATTCTTAAATCCTTTATGGAGTGATGAGGGCTATTGAAATGATTTCCTATTGGTGTGTCAGACTTTGCAAAGTCTGAGAAAGAGAAATACTCACCACCAGAACTAAAATGTTCTGAAAGCTTGCTATGATTATATTATTTAGCCAATAAAGGTATCACCTTTATACCACTTTTGTTATTTTTTATTTCAAAAGGATTGCCCTGTAACATTAAGGCATAACCTAAACACCAATAAAATACAATACAGCACTAGTGGAATTGGTGCAAAGGAACATCAAGCTGTGTATAATCTGACATACATTTTTATACATGCAACCATATATTCTCTGCTCACCATTGCACACGTTAAAGGCAATTCTTCCTTTTGTTGAGGCTTATAATTAATGACAGTTTCTTTATATTACATTAGAGTGCAAGTGCATGGAGGCCTGTAGGGTTAGAATAAATCCACAAGTAACCACGTAATGCATCCATTCTAAAACTATTTAAAAAAAATCTCCTTGGAGTTAGTCTAATGTAGCTATGAATAGCCCATGATCATTTAACCCACGTTCTTGTGGGCTGGATGGCAGGTGTACAAAAACAAAATCCATATGTAGGTTTTAAGATATAACACCTTCTTTAACGACATTTTAACTTGTTGGCAATAGAGTTAAACAGATGCGGTTTGAAACATTCCAGAGAAAAATGTGATTGTTGTTATGGGAGTATTATTAAAGAATGTTATGGAGGCCACTCAGTCACCTGTTTAATTAACTTGACAAATGATAAAATAGCATAGGTTATCGCCAATCTTCTAGGTCTTAAGGCTTATATACTACATATACAGTATAGTCTTAGGTGCCCCATACCACCTTGAGGGGTGGGATGGTTTATCATTTTTTGAGGTCTCTGAAGTATATGCCTGTTAAACCCCTTTAGATCATTGACTGTTCTTCCTGTGGTTATGGTGAGGTCATAAGAAAAACAACGGCTGTTGGAAGTAAAAGCTGGCTAAACTGTATGTGTATGTGAATAATTATTCACTCATTATATATGAGGCGTTCAAGTTCTCCTGGCTTCATGTTCTGGAGATGTCCTACCCACAAGGGATGCTGCTGTCAGAACAGACAAGGTGATAACTGAAAAAGTTGTAATAATAGGAGGACTAGTAGTGTAATTTAGGAAAATGTTTTGCCATCAGTTTCTATGGTTGCTTAGAGAAGTCAGTTACCCAGATCTTCTGTAACTATTCCTATTCTCTTTCTATATAACAAAGTCTGTAGGGATTCTAGATATACATTTAGAATAAAAACAACTCACAAGTAGGGATGTAGCGAACTGTTCGCCGGCGAACTAGTTCGCGCGAACTTCGACTGTTCGCGTCCGCCGAATGTTCGCGAACGTCGCGCGACGTTCGCCAATAGGCGTTCGCGTCAAAAATCGTTCGACCATTCGATTCCTTCGATCGCTAAAATCGAAGGATTTTCGTTTGAATCGAACGATCGAAGCCATTGGATTGAATGAAATCATTCGATCGAATGGCTTTGATCGTTCGATTCGAACGAAAATCCTTCGATCGAACGATTAAAATCCTTCGATCGTTCGAATTGAACGATTTTCGGATGTTCGAAGTTCGCGAACAGTTCGCAAACTGTTCGCATTTTTTGCCGGTGTTCGCGAACGGCGTTCGCGAACACATAAACGGCAGTTCGCTACATCCCTACTCACAAGACAAAGTTGGATAAGTTACCCTTTTCCTATAAGGATCATTATAGGACAGCTTTACCTGACCCAGATTTTTGCAGTATGCTTGCTGCATTCAGCCACCTTTTATCTGATTATAGCTACATGTATGGAATCTGTTATTCCTGGCTTGGCCTGCCCCTGGGGATGAGGTCATATAAGTGTTTATTCCTCAAAAACATTTGGGAGCGCAGGCCTGCAGAGATCCATTTAAACTCATGAACACATCAGTGTTTATTTGAATGAAATAATATCTTTAATCTTTAATAGTGCACTGCTGCTTGGTTCAGGACAATATGTGTCTGTGTGTTCTACCTGTGCTCATGTGAGTTTCTGTCTGCTTACATTTGTTTCCTTACAAACTACAACAAAATACGGGGAAACTAATTGGCCCTTGATAAAAAAAAAAGAATGTAGCATCTGTGAATGTGATTGGGATACTAGCTTCAATTAGACTATGTATAATCTCTGTAAAGTGCTGCAAAATATAATAAATAACAATAGTGTGCTGTGTGAATTCCACAGGGACCTACAGTACATTACAAGCTTTACAGTTTCCTCTCTATACAGTATATAGTTAGTAGAAGCGGAAAAACTTAATTCTAAGCAACGTTGTAACATAGATTATTTAGAAATTTTCTATGGTTTTTACACATAGAAAAATCAAACCTCCCTGATCAATATCTGCCTGATTTTTGTCAAGAGATCAATCAGAGAGACACATCAGAAGCGCCTATACACAGGCAGATAAGCTTCCAAATTGGAAGCTTATCAGCAGCTGTAATCTACTTGTTTATGGCCACCTTAAAGGGATACTTTCATGGGAAAAAACATTTTTTTCAAAATGAATCAGTTAATAGTGCTGCTCCAGTAGAATTCTGCACTGAAATCCATTTCTCAAAAGAGCAAACAGATTTTTTTATATTCAATTTTGAAATCTGACATGGGGCTAGACATTTTGTCAATTTCCCAGCTGCCCCCAGTCATGTGACTTGTGCCTGCCCTTTAGGAGAGAAATGCTTTCTGGCAGGCTGCTGTTTTTCCTTCTCAATGTAACTGAATGTGTCTCAGTGGGACATGGGTTTTTACTATTGAGTGTTGTCCTTAGATCTGCCAGGCAGCTGTTATCTTGTGTTAGGGAGCTGCTATCTGGTTACCTTCCCATTGTTCTTTTGTTTGGCTGCTGGGGGGGGTGATATCACTCTAACTTGCACTACAGCAGTAAAGAGTGATTGAAGTTTATCAGAGCACAAGTCACATGACTTGAGGCAGCTGGGAAATTGACAATATGTCTAGCCTCATGTCAGATTTCAAAATTGAATATAAAAAAATCTGTTTGTTCTTTTGAGAAATGGATTTAAGTGCAGAATTCTGCTGGAGCAGCACTATTAACTGATTCATTTTGGAAAAAAAAAAAATTCCCATGACAGTATCCCTTTAAGGCAGCTAGTCTGCACTCTGCAGTCACTGGTAGTGGAACCTTAACCCTTTAAGCTTAACTCTGCTAACTATTTGTATAAAATGTTACTGCAACCAATTGCTCCTTCATAATTATTATTATTCTGGGGATAAGCAACTTAGCTTTAATTGCAGAATTAGGGTAAAACTCCATGAGCGATGTTCATCAGATTTTGTGCGTCAGATTTTTTATGATCCTCCATGCAACACCACACAATGAAGTGCAACAGTATGAGACTTTGTAGGATGCTGGAGACATGACTCATCTCTAGCGCAATCTACATACCAAGTGGGCCTATTATGCTCCGAATTTTGTTTGCAGCAGCAGAGGAAGAATACAAGTCCTTGGGTTATTCACTGCCATGTAGCTCATTTATATTAAAGGGTTACGTATAAATTCATTATGTAGCATTTGTATTTTCGACTTGCTTGGGTTTATTGCTTCAGGCTAAAAATGCAGACCCACTCCTTCATCTTTTCAATCTTAAAATGTCTAAAACAAGATGGTAAAATACTCTTTTCTAGCTCTGATATTTTTAATTTGGAATAACTCTTTCTTCCACTGTCCTTCCTTCAACATAGTTAATCTAATGAACAACATGATTTCAATTCATTCCATGTGAAAAGTTTTCATCTTTGTGTAAAAACACTGTTGAATGGTCTCTTATGGCTGATGGGATTCGATATTGTCGCATTAAGTACATTTCACATGGGCAGTTTTCCAGCTGTAATTAATCATCAGTGAAAAGCTGCCCAAAACACTACAACTGCCTATTTGTCAAAGCACAAAAAAAGGGGTGTCTGCCAGGAAAGCTACCTACAAGGCCATTATCATGGAAGGCCATTATCAGGAATCTCCAACCTGGGGTTTCAGGTTCTGACTCCAAGCATCAACCCAAACCAATAAATAGAGCTTTTGCAAACCTTTCAACAAAGCAGGGTCACTATACATTTACAACACATTCTTTTACCTCTAATATTTAAAATGCTTTTTACTTTTGAATATGAATCTTCACTAAATATTTCTGGTAAACTAAAGTTTAAAAAGGAATAATAGGAAGGAAAACCTTTGAGGTTTACCAACATGCTTACAATGATTTGCAATAAAAACTTGTTAATGTTACTGTTTATTAGGATCAAAACGTGTTATAATTGATTTGTGACAAAAAGTTAAACCAAATTACTTGATATCATTATTGATTAAATCAGTGAACGATTTATACCAGACTATATTTCTGTAATGGGCTCTCCCTAAACCCCATATTGAATACAGCCAAATACAACATTTTGGAAATAGAAAGAGGGATAAAAAGATTTGTAGCTCATTTCTGGCCACACCCATTTTTGGTCACACCCCTAATTGCCATGTTTATGTTACAAAATTTGGTAGGTTATGAAAGTTTGAACACATTTCTGTGTTTTTTATGTGTTATTACAGTTTTGCTAATGAAGGTGAATTGCCCTATAAGCAAGTCACAGTTTCCCCAAACACATGCTTTTCTTAAATTGTTACAATTGCTTCTTTGCTTATTTTAGATTGTTACAAATGTATCGAAGTGCACCTGTCACATATTTTGGGCTCTCTGCCAAAAAGCCTCTTATTTAGTTTTAGAAACTTTTTATCTTTTTCTGGCTGTTCAGTGCAGGAGATCAAAGAGAAAGTCTAGACATTTCAGTAACAATCCAGGACTGCGGGCTGAGTTGTCAAAATCGGGATAGTCTCGTGAAAAACGGGACAGCTGGGAGTTATGCAAATTGTGTGTTCCCTCCCCAGTGCATTAAGATCTATGGGAGAGAGAAGGGCTCTTTCAGTATTCTGTTAATGAAAAGTATAATATTCTTTTGTAGAAGTTCATTTATACCCTTCTTGATCTATATGTTCTGCTTTAGTTATGGTGAGTTACGGAGCAACTGCAGGTTAGCTAAAGTTTACAGTGAAGCGCTGCAGAGCACATGGCATATCCCAACATGGCTGCTGTATGAGAGATCTGCCTGTCTGAGCATCACCCAAACTGCAGATTGTTTGTTAATGTATTTTGCATTACACCGTATACTCTATAAGGTTATAAAAATCCTGTAACAGGTTTCTGAGGATTCAGTTGTAGCACACTTGGTATTCTGTACCTGAAGGACGCAGGGTATTGTAGTAACTAGCTAATGCTTCAATCTACAGGAAGGAAGGGATTCTCCAGCAAATCATAAAGGAGACAGTCTGTGTCCTGCCCCCATAGCCAGGAGAATCAGCAGGGAACAGGAAGAGGAACCAGTCAGGAGGAGAGATCTCCTGGGAGATGTGCAGACTGGCAGTGTGTGTTCCAGCCTGTTGAATGTCCAGCCAGAGAGAGTGAGACACTGCTGTGAATCTGCAGGGGGAAACATTGCAATGTGCAGCTGGCTGGGACTTGTTGCATACCGGACAACAATTTTTTTTGACCATGCCCATTTTTGTGGCAACACACCCTAATTAACATGTTAATTTTACACATATTCACCACTAAATGGATATATACTTTGCTGCTTTTATTTCCTGTACTGAAAGGGCAATCTCACATGTTAAACGCTTGTATAAATATAAAAAAGATATTGGCAACTCATTTAATTAGTTCCTTTCCTTTGCTACACAGCTAAGCTTAGGCTATAAATGTATTTACTGTGGAATTATAGATATACTTAACATGGATATGTTGGGGGGTATGTAACCTATGTGGCATATTTTTCTATCCAGTTACAACTTATATAATGTTGTAACATATTTCCCCTATAAAATCAGTTGATTAGCTGAGTTCATGCTGGACTATTACCAAACAGTGTGTGCTGAATTGTGCTCAAACCACGTGCCACCTTTTAAAAGCTATTGAAACATAGATTTAATTGTTTCCGTTTAAGATAGACCTCAGAGATGTGGATGCAATAGTAAAATGCAAAATATTTTGAGTTGAGTTGTACGGCACAATATTCACAGATGGAAGCAAATTGATCTAATCTATTCTCCTAGTTATATTTCACAAATTACAGGATTTTTTAAACATATATCTGAATAATAATATGGCAATGGTGTGCAAAGTTTTTCTTTACCTGACTTGGACGTTATTAGGTGCACCATATAAAGCCATGCCTTAAGTAAGAGATCTTGTGATGCCAGTATAGGTACTGAATACAAACTGGTATCAAGCATAATACAATATGAACAGAACAAAACTTGTGGATGAATATGAAACTAATAAAAAGCATCATAAAGGTATTTAGAAAATTAACCATATTTTGCACAAATTGCACTTTCAAAGATATTTCTTTCTTTCTTCCCAACCAAGCAGCAAATATATTTTTCTTTCTAAGCACAAGCCAGTACAGTGGCTTTTGGAGTGCCCTGCTGCCTTACTGTACCAAGGTAGCCAAAGTCCATTGACCAGAATGACTTACTGTGCAGGGAACTTACTTCCATGAGGGATGTAACTAAATATTTTAAATGGTGTAGAACATTTAGTACATTTGTTTTAGAAATTGTAACTAAATTAGCTTAGTGACAACACAGCAAAAAAAATCATATATTTCCCCTTAAAATGATAATAATTTTCCTAGTTCTCATTGTGTTAGACCAAGAACTGTTTAATGTATGAACATTGTATTGAATATAAGTGATGGCACTGAAGCGTGGTGTGTAAGAGAATCCTTTATACAGGTTTGTGCACTCCTTTTTCTTGAGAAAATTATGGAACAGACTATGTGAGTGTTCTATATCTTAAAATGACAACATTTTGGAACTTCACAGGAAGAAAGAATAATCACCAGTTCTAGACATAAGTGAAACAGTATACAAAAAAGACTAATAAAAAGTACATCAAGCCTAGACCACAAAAAGAGCAATTTCAGCTAAATTAGGGAAGTGCGCCGGGGGATCACATTGACAGAATTATCTGGTTTGTTCATCAGTGTTGCATTGCTAGTAATTCACTGTGAGATTAATATTCAGCTACACAGTAAGAGATCTTGTGATCTCAGTATAAGGACTGAATACAAACTGGTATCCTGAAAAATACAAATCAAGAACTATTAAACAGAAGAGAGAGATAGAGCGACTTCTTATATTTCTGTATTATTTCCCATTGTTGCTCTAGTTGCTGCCCACTCTACTCCAACCTAGAGGTTGCACAAAGCATTGAGCAGGAATAAATCAGAACCAAAGCTCTTCTGTCTCCATCCTGGTTTATCCCCATATTTTCATTCACTTGGAGAATACCTGCTTCTTTGAATATATCATCTTACAGCACACAATCATTGGACAGATATCCTGCTTCTCCCCGTGTTAGAGTGCACCTGAACAATATCACTTATGTATATTCAGTCCTAATTAGACAAAGGAGACCATAACAATGATAATATAACCGTATGCCCCCATTTCAGGAAGAGCCATCCTTTGTCATGAAAAACATGGTAGCCTTTTATTGCCCCGCTATGTGAGTTTGCTGGTTCTTGATGATGAAATCATGCAGATATCTCAGTTTTGTATTTGGAGACCACCTTATAAACCAAGGAGAAAGCTATGGGTTAATGGATTTACAGAACTAATTAAGAGTGGAGTCTAATAGAACTTACCTTTTTATCAAGAAATGTGGGGCAAAAATCTCTGCTTAATTCTTTTTCTACTTGTATTGTAATACAAGCAAAATGTTTCACTTGTATAAGTTAATTTCAGAATTAAAATATTATTATCAGGCACCTAAAACATAAAGGGGGTTATTTACTAAAACTCTTCTTTTTCTTATATTTTACCAGAACCAAACACGACCTAACTCCCATCCATGAATTTGGCTTATTTACTAATATTTCAGGTCGAAAAATTTGCATCGAAAAAACCTTCAACTTTTCTATGAAAAACATAAAAAAATTTGAGTTTTAAATTGAATCATACGACCAATTGGCACTCAAAAAACACAAATTTATTGAGCAAAAACCAGTGACAAACACTCCTAAAATTCGTGATGGTTAAAAACATCATTAAATGGTTAAGGGTAAATTGAAAGCTGCCATTGACTTTTTCATGAATTTGTCAGGTTTTATTTTTATATTTGCAACTTTTAGCAGCTTTGGGGCATAATAAATCTTGAAAAAATTGAGGTTTATTCCTTCAACAAAATTCCAGTTTTTTCATTAAAAAAAAAACTGACTAGAAAAAATTGAGTTTTAATAAATAACCCCCTAAAAGTACATTTATAGATGTTATAGTATTTTTTTGTAGTCAGTTTTATCAGAGCTATCATTTGTTGCATTAAACTGTGCAATAAAATATATACAGATATGTATTAAATTTTACACTTAAGAAGTAAATGTAAATGCACCAAGAAGCAGCCTATGTGACTTAACATAAAAGTTAGTAGGAAAGAAGAAAAGGGCATTTTAAAACTACAAGTCTGTGGGGACAGAAGCTGCTTTTAATGAATATAAACACTATAATAAATGTTGTAAAACCGCAATCCAGAAGGCAAAGATAGGAAATGAGGAGTGCATTCCGGCAGAGGCTGACTAACCCCAAAAAGTTTTTTAAGTATGTTAATAGTAAAAAGATGTGGGTTGAAAGTGTTGCTCCTTCAAATAATGGCACCAGTATGGTTGTAACAGATACAGAAAAGACAAATGTGCTAAATCAGTTCTTTTCTTCAGTTTATACTATAGGAGGGTCAGAATTCCCAGGCTCACTTTATAGCTGCACTGTTGGCTCAGTTCAATCTAGTCAGTGGCTGACTTAGGATATGGTACATTAAGCTTTAATGAAAATTAATGTGAACAAGGTGCCAGGGCCAAATGGCATACACCCATGGTTCTAGGAGATCTTAGTTCAGTTTTGGACCAGCCTCTATTTCTGATTTTCTCAGATTTTCTTTCATCTGGTATGGTACCTATGGATCATTCCAAGATTTAAAAAGGGATTACGATCTCAGCAAAAAATTTGCAAATTTTTAAAGGAAAAGTAAACCCTCAGAATTTTTTCCCTTGTCAATCTTTTTCCAAGTTTCTTCACAGGATCATCAAATCAAGATACAATTATAGATCATTGCCAGAAGCTATGGAAAAAAATTGTGCATAGACTATCTATGGTTCAAGACACACACAGATTAGTGCTGTAACACTTTGGTGACTGCACTGAAAATTAACAATGTTGCAATAGGTTCTGTTAATTGCCTTTTTCCATATGAGCAGCAATGAGCATGGTTTATGAAGAATAGGTAATGTCAGACAAATTTAATTGCGTTTTATGATGAGGTAAGTAAGATTCTGGACAATGGGGGAGCAGTAGATTTGGATTTTGCCAAAGCTTTTGATACAGTACCCCATAAATGACTGCTTTCTAAACTAAGGTATTTTGGGCTTAATTAAGTTGTTTGCACAGGATCAGGTACAGAGGTTGATTGTAAATGGTACATTCTCTGCTTGGAGTAAGGTTCTTAATGGGGGCCATCAGGGCTCTGTATTGGGTTCACTTTTATTTAACTTGTTCATAATTGACTTAGGGGAGGTTATTGTAAGTAATGTATAAGTGTTTGCATATGACACAAAACTATCCAGCCCAATTAATTTACCAGCTTAGTCATCCTTCTCTGCACCCTCTCTAATCCAATAATGTCCTGTTTGAGCTCTGGAGACCAAAACTGTACAGCATATTCTAGATGGGGCCTTACTAGTGCTCTATACAGCGGAAGAATGACCCCTTCCTGCCATGAATCAATGCCCCTTTTGAAACAGCTCAATACCTTATTTGCCCTTGATCCTGCTGATTGGCATTGCTACAGCCAAGTTTATTATCTACAAGCAATCAAGGCCCTTTTTCCATAATGAATTTGCCTAGTGCAGTTTCATTAAGGGTATAAGTAACTTGGATATTTTTACATCTCAGGTGCATGACTTTACTTTTATCAACATTGAATCTCATTTGCCACTATGCTGCCCAAATAGACAATTTGTCAAGATTCTCTTGCAAGGATGCCGCATCCTGGATGGAATTAATTGGGCTGGATAGTTTTGTGTCATCTGCAAACACTGATACATTATACAATACCCTCCCCTAAGTCATTTATGAACAAGTTAAATAAAAGTGGACAAAATGCCAAGCCCTGAGGGACCCCACTAAGAACCTTACTCCAAGTAGAGAATGTACTATTAACAACCACCCTCTGTACCCGATCCTGTAGCCAGTTCCCTATACATGTGCAAACAACCTCATTAAGCCCAACATACCTTAGTTTAGAAAGCAATAATTTGTGGAGCACAGTATCAAATAGATCCAAAATCCAAATAGATCACATCTACTGCTCCCCCACTGTCCTGCATCTTACTTACCTCATCATAAAAAGCAATCAAATTTGTCTGACATGATCTATCCTTAATGAAGCCATGCTGATTGCTGGTCGTAATGCCATTCACTAGGACAAAATTTTGAATGTGATCCCTTAACAAGCCTTCAAATAATTTTCCCACCACAGATGTCAAACTTACTGGCCTATAATTGCCAGACTGAGATAGTAATAACCCCTTTTTAAATATTAGAATGGCATCAGCTTTTCTTCAATCCATAGGTACAATACCAGATGAAAGCGAATCTGAGAAAATCAGACACATTTATTATAGTGTTTATATTCATTAAATGCAGCTTCTGTCCCAACAGACTTGTAGTTTTTAAATGCCTTTCCAATTAACTTCTTTACTTCTATATTAAGCCACATAGGGTGATTCTTGGTGCTTCTAAATTTACTCTTTAAGGGAATAAATTGAGAACATTAAAAATTTTGTATCAATTTAAATGACTATTTCTGTTCTGTGTTTTTAGCTGAAAACATAATGCCCAATCTATGCTCCGAAGGGCAGCCCTCAAGGCACTAAAAGCTTTTCTGAAATTCAAGGTTTTTGTTGCCCCAGTGTTTATTTGTTTTTTGCACCAGACATTAAGGGGCAGATTTATCAAAGGTCGAAGTGAAGGTTTGAAGTTAAAAACTTCGAATTTCGAAGTAATTTTCGGGTACTTCGACCATCGAATAGTCCAACTTCGATTCGAAGTTGAAAAAAACTTAGAAATCCGAATATCTAAATTTATCATGTACATTTTAAAACTTCGACCATTTGCCACCTAAAGGCTGCCGAAGTGCTGTTTTAGCCTATGGGGGACCTCCTAGAACCTGTATGGAGGCAATTGGGGGAGTTTGGGCCACTTCGGCCCACTTCAACCCCAAAAAACTTCAACCTCCATTCCGTTGGTCTTTTTGAATTCAAAGTTTTTTTAACTTCGACCTTAGAATCTGCTCCTAAATGATATAACATTATGAACACTATTGCCCAAGGGTTCAATTACTTGCACGTTATACTTGCACTACACATTCTGGGTTATTAGAGATCACTAGATCCAGAATAGCATTTTTTCTGGTTGGCTCCTCAACAACCTGTGCCATACAATTGTAATGCAACAAGTTTATAAACTTGTTCCCATTAACTGACAGTACTGGCAGTACTGTTGCTCCAGTCAATATCTGGGTAATTAAAATCCCCCATTATCATTACTTTCCCCAAACTAGCAGCCTTTTCTATTTGCATCAGGAGCTTAACCTCCTCCTCCTCACTTACCTTAGGAGGTCTATAGCATACTTCTACAATTAATTTGTTGGACTCTTTACAATTGGCTCCACCAATAAGAATTCCACCCTTCATTTTCTAACATCAGCTCCTCCTTTATATTAGCTTTTAAATCCTGCCAAACAAACAGACATACCCCCTCTCCTTTTCTATTGCCTCTGTCCCTCCGAAACAAAGTAATATTATTTTCCCACCAGCACCTCCAGCTCTCCCATTTTACCAGACTACTTGCATTTGCAAACATACAATTAATACTGGTACCATATGGAACATATGGTATGTGGTCCTCCCTATCCTTAACAGTACTCCCAACCAAATCTGCTCCCCATTTTCCATTCCTTTGCCCACTACCTCGTCTATCTTGTCTTCCACGAAATCCTTTACTGAACCCCCCACGCTTAGTTTAAAATCTTCTCCAACTCTCTAGCCATCTTCTTCCCCAAAACAGCTGCACCATCATCATTGAGGTGCAGTCCATCCCTAGCAAAGAGCCTGTAGCCGAGGGAGAAATCAGCCCCGTTCTCCAAAAACCCCAAACCCTCCTCCCTACACCCATCTCTCAGCCACGCATTAATCTCCCTAAACTCCCGCTGTCTTCTTAATATTGCTCGTGGCACAGGCAATATCTCTGAGAAAATTACCTCGGAAGTCCTCGCCCTCAACTTTACACCTAGTTTTTCTAAAATCGTTCTTGAGGACTTCACCACCTCCTCCAACTTTGTCATTGGTATCAGGTCTTCCCCATCCCCTCACAATAATCTGTCCACTCATTCCACCACATGCCAAACCCTAGCACCTGGCAAGCAGCAGACGGTTCACCATGAACCATGAACCATGTTCCTCACAAACGCCTTTTTGTTTTTAACCACCTTAATGTTTTTAACGCTGCTTAACACTTAAAGGAACAGTAACGCAAAAAATAAAAGTGTTTTAAAGTAATGAAAATATAATGTAGTGTTGCCCTGCTCTGGTAAAACTGATGTGTTTGCTTAAGAAACACTACTATTGTTTATATAAATAAGCTGCTGTTTAGCAATGGGGGCAGCCATTCAAAGGAGAAAAGGCTCATGTTACACAGCAGGTGGCAAATAAGCTCTGGCTGTCTAATGGTGTTATCTCTTATCCATTAATTAACCTGTGCCATATAGCCGTTTTTCAATTTCCGCCATTGCTCCACAGCAGCTTGTTAATATGTAACTAATAACTGTAATTAATAACTATAGTAGTGTTTCTGAAGCAAACAGATCAGTTTTACCAGCAACACTACATGATATTTTCATTACTTTAAAGCACTTTCATTTTTTGGTGTTACTGTTCCTTTAATTCACATGCAACACTTAGATCACATGAAACACTTACTTAGCAAATCCCACACTCCCAGTGCAGACACAAACTTATTGAGGTTACAAACCAAAGAACACTAAGCCTGATAAGTATTTGCCTGATTAACTCCTCCCCCTTAATTAGCACGCATAGGGAAAATAAAAAAATTGCTGTTTGCTGGCAGCAGTAAAATACCCCTTATTAACTTTAAAAAATATTCCCCTTAGAAAACATATCTCAGGCTAAAACACAAAGAAAATAAATGCACTAAATGTATCTACCAGTTTACCCCAAACAGAGAAGAGAAAAAGCTGATAACACTCAGAACACACAGCATTCAGTTATTTGCACTTACTCCCTTCTTGCACCCAGCACTCCCAGCATGCACAGCAAACACCAACTCCTTCAGGTTTTTAACGCTGCTTAAAACTTAATAACACTCGCTGTACAGGCACAAACTTTTTGAGGTTTCAAAACCTCAATTCAGTGGTAGACTCTGTAGAAAGTGGTAAGAATAGTTAAATATATCTTTTTTATTAACCTTTTGGGTACAGTCTATATCCATATATTTTAATGGCTGCCTATATGCCAGGGAACTGAAACAGTTAATTAAAAAAACAAAAACCTTAAAGCTAAAATCAGTTGTATGCTGTCTTTTACTACACATATAATCAATGGAAACTTTGAGTGTTTCAGATCATTACGTGCCATCAGTTTTGCTCTATTATAAAGACGTTTTTTTACATGAAGGAAAAAGAAACAAACTACCTGGAAATGCAATCCCTATGCAAGTGGAAAACATGACAAACACTTGCAAATAAACATTTTAATTTGAAATAAATTCCCTCTAAAATCTGTTTTCTGCTCAGCCTATTTCCCTCTTTATTACTTTTTAGTATTACTTTTAGTCCAAGTGTACACACTGAGTTTTAAGATGAGTTTTTACTTGAATGATTTATGTATAGTTAAAAAATAGAGTCATCTCCTTGAATATAAAATAAAATTTGGATTTAATACAGACATTTTTTTCAAAATACAAAATTGCAAACATAACAAGACTGAAATTGCTTACAGAATATTCAAACATTGTATTATGCAAAACGGTTGATGTCACAATGGCTTGTGCTTTATAGGGGGTGAATGCAATCGACAACCGTGAAGAATGTGAGTCCTGGAAAATGAACTGAAGTTTTTTAAAGATTCTTTGCACACCAATAATACACTGGAATAATATTCCATAACATGGATTCATTTTTGGATGCAACAAATTCACAAGATTCTTTGGAAAACCAGAAATTAGATTGGAATTGAAGTGCTTATTTCCCAGAAGCACTTGCTTGCACTTTAGCTGCTGTTGCTCATTTAATTCATTCCATTCTTGGCTGATTCAGTTCATATTATCATTCCTTCATTGTTCCAAAAGCTCAGTCTGAATTTCCTGGTTCTGTTTGATTTGAGTTCTGTTGCTATGCAAACAGTATGACCAAATACAGTTTCCACTGCAGCTTAGACACAAAATCATTAACATGAAGGCAATTTTAAAATCTGCTTATTTTTGTTCATTTGGCTAGCATGGAAGCTCTGATTGCTGACTTTTTTTGTTGTAGCTATTTTTAGTATAATTAATTGAATGTTCGCACCCTTATATGTTCCGACTATGAAACACAAATTTGAGTTTATTTCAGAAGGGCCATGTCATATGACTGTGTTGATGCATTTTTGTGCTAGATGTCTGCAGATTCTTCATCTGTCCAAACATCACAAAAAATCTGTGCTCTTATTTAACAAGCAAGTGATCTCTTGTTGATTTTTTTGTCCATTAGTGAAATTCCCTAAGGAATTATGCAGGAAAGAAAGAAACTCTGATGACAAACTACAATAACAACCAAGATGTGCATTTTGCTGAGCCGACAATGTTAAACAAACAAGATGTTGGAACTAATAATCCTTGTGTCATGTTAGGTGAACTATCATTGATGCATTAGTCCAGTAAATCCACAGCAACCCAACAGAATTTCATTATTCGAACAACAATAGACTGATGGCAGATAATGGTTGAAGGGTTGGAAAGGACGACTGTACTGAGGCAACTCTGCATCGCTGTAAATAAATGGGTCCAAAGAAAACTAAGAGTATTACTAAACTACTGTATGTTAAGAATACATTTTCATTGGAATAACAGCAAGGTGATTAATACTATAAAAATAGAATCAATCCTGATCGTGGGTTATATTTATAGTGGTATTAAAATTAAGGCAAATCTTAGTACATTTCTGTACCTCTGTAGTCAGCTTATAGGAATTCTGAAGCTGTTACCCTTTAACCTAAAACCTATTTGTTAACAAAGTGCATTAAACTGGCCTTTCAACAGGCACTTAAAAAGATTTACTACAACCGAGGCACCAGTTTCACAAAGCTTGTATTATTTTTCTTCCTTTAAAAAAAAAGCCTATAAAAATTTCCATTATTAATCTAATTAAAAAAATCCCTTTTCTTCCTGGCTTCCTTCTACAACGGAATTTGCAAAATCCATCACAAAAACCCCATATGCTCAAATTAATAATTTACACAAACATATTGCTGTATGCTTAAATATTTCCCAGTAAACATATTGGACCTAACAGAAAATGTCTTGTTTCACACATGTGCCTTTGATTAATAAGACGTGTTGCTGCCTTCTCCTTTCAGTTTACAAGGGCAATTTTCACATCAAGAGATAGCGAGCATGGCTTACATAAAATACTTCAAAAGCAGATTAAATGGTCATTAAATATAAGAACTGTTTGTATAGTGTTTTGGAGATCACATTTTATGGTTGCTATCTGTCTCATTCTCCGTTGTAAACTGTCAGTTCCTAAGAAAAAGAAGTTTAAAATTACAGGAGTATAAAGTTCAGGACTGATCTAAGAAACAGAAAATGAGTGTACAGAGTGTAAGAACAAACCAGGGCTTGGTTAAAGTAATTATGAAGATATTCTTTGATGAAAAGCTGTGAAGATGTGGAATTCTCTCCCTGAACCAGTTGTACTGGCTGATACATTAGATAGTTTTAAGAAGGGGTTGGATGGCTTTTTAGCAAGTGAAGGAATACAGGGTTATGGAAGATAGCTCATAGTCCAAGTTGATCCAGGGACTAGTCCGATTGCCATTTTGGAGTCCGGAAGGAATTTTTTCCCCCTCTGAGGCAAATTGGAGAGGCTTCAGATGGGGTTTTTTTTCTTCCTCTGGATCAACTGGCAGATAGGCAGGTTAAAAAAAAGTAAAAAGGTTTAAATTGATGGACGTGTGTCTTTTTTCAACCCAACTCACTTTGTTACTATATTAATTTCATAACAGCCGAAACTGGTCTACAGTGTCTCCTGTCTTGAAAGGGTCTCAATAAGGTTCATCACCTGGGCTCCAAGAGATGCCAAACCCATTATATCATTCCTTATTTTGTATTTGCATAATGGAAACATAAGAGAAGGAAAGCAAAAACTCTTTGGCATATATGAGTAGGTGAGTCAAAGGAACATCATGTAATAATCTACGTGGTGTTGTTTGTGAATTGTAATGTAGTTACTACAGTATAGGCTATAGAGCAAAGTGAGTAAACGGTCACAAGTTTGTCTGACAGACTGCTCTAACCATAAGAAAACAAAATACATGGTTATTATGCATGGCAAAAAAACTCTCAAAAAATCATGCTCCTGCTGCTGTTAAGTTATTGTCAACATCTATATTTGCACATGGCCATGTAAAAAAAATGCTGATATGCATACAACAGAAACAGATTTTAAACAAAAAACCTTCATATATGTGTATTCTCTCAACCCCAGTAATTATAATCTCAGATTAAACAGATGAACACAAGTTTTGAACAGGACTGTGCCAGCATAACAGTGCTATCCAACAATTCTCATAATGAAGCACCAAAATGTCAGCAATGCAACTTAAGCAGAACCTGTTTCAGATGGAATATTGAACTAATGTCTAGTTTTTGATGATTTAGGTAACTCTATTGTTTTTTTCTCACTCAGCAACTAAAATAAAACCCTTTTGTGGAGTGATATTGGATTAACATTCTGGATATTGTTTATGAGAACAAATAGTTGGCATATACTGTACACAATATAAATGTAAATGTGACCAATGCAATGATTTGCTATATGAAACCCTATGTAGGCCAGGAACTCAGCTTTCAAAATTCCCCAATTACAAGCTATTTAGAACCCACAAACAAATCATTCAATGTGCAAAACAGAAAACAATACTAATTAAATCATTTCATAAATAATTTATAAACCAAAATAGTTTTTTTTTTTTACTGGGGAAACCTGTGAATGTGAAATATGCCTTGTGCAAGCACTTGCTTGGGTATTGGCTTACACCTTAAGGGATGAACAATTCTAAAAAAAAATCTGAGATCCAGTCATTCTGTAGACTTAGTCTGACATTTGCATTACAGTGGATTCCCAGTGGTGTTATGCTAGCTGCTCTAGGCAGTCCAAGTGATCAGGAATGGGGAGGCCTGTTAAAATTGTCAAGCACTTATTCCACACGGTGAGAGTTGGGCACACGGGCTGTGCAAAAGCAATGTCAAAAGTGTAGAGGTGAATGGAGTTCAAAGCATCATAAAAAGACAATGAACCATTGTCGTAGTCCAGCAAGATCCCTACACGGCGAAGATGTGGAGATGGCTCTATAGGAATCTCTTTACTGTTGTGTCTTACAGCCCAGTTGTTGTTACAACGGCAAAACACCCAAGAGGCTGTGTTCTTTCCTATCCACTCATGCTTGGGTGCTGATTTGTAGGCAATGCCAATAGCATACCTGGACAATAAAAGAAACAATAAATCAGGTGGAAAGGAAACATATGTTCTATGTACAGTTAGTTTTATTATACATTAATAAGACAATAATTAAAACTTTGAGCAACTATGACATTTTCATTCATCCAGGTCATGGTATATATAGTAAGTAATTGGACTTGCCGAGTAATCATTGAAGACCTTTCACTACTCACCCCCCCCCCCACAGTCTCAGATGTCACCTCTCTGAAGAATGTGCCATTGTGATTGGATTAGTGGATGAGTTTATATGCCGAGGACTTCCCACACCAGTCAGATGAACTGAAGAAGCTGCTCAGATGAGTAGTGAAATGTCTTCAATGATTACGCAGCAAGTCCAGTTGTTATTTGAGCACCTACGTTCCTTCATTTTGCATTTATAGATATTAACAGGGTCTTCCTTTATGCTTGCATAAGGCTTGTTATTATGCTTATTCCTTTGAATTGACAGGTCAGTTATTCTTTATCAAGAACATATGAAGTGTTTCTTTCTATCAGTTTTTTATATATCCTGGTGGCAATAGATTTCTTTTATCTGCTGCCTTTACAAAGCACCAGCCATACCGTGTCAGGACAGTTGTGTTCAGTGGAACGTTAATGCATATTCATAATGCAGAACTTTTGAAAGAGCACACTATGTAAACTTTAAGCATGCATATAGGGACCGGCCCTTTGAGGGAAAATAAATGAAAGATAAACCCTACTTAATAGTATAAATATTATTTATTCTTTACTAAAGGAAAAATAAACAAATCTTCACATAGAATGATGACAGATTCATAATTTGTATTCCTAATATGGAATTTTCAAATATTTCAGCTCTTTTATGTGCTTTCAACAGTGATGAATTTGTCCCATTCCAGATGCTGCTGAATAGTGGCTGCTTGGGGCAGCTTGAATACCACGGGCTTGGCTTTACTGCTAACATCCGGTACTCGATATTATTATTATCATTTAGTTATACTATAATTATTAACCTGTCTGTATGTTTTTGGAGTACAAGGAGTAAAGCCAGGCAGGACATACCAACCCAGGCAGGACATACCGACTAAATCTTTTTTTTACACGAGCAGAGCAATATACAGACATAAATAAACCCTACATGAGCAATCATGGTTCTGCTATAGCAGCCAATTTTGTTACATTTCATGCTGGCGTTTCAATCAAATTTTGTTACATTTCATGCTGAAGTAATGAAGGACACACTGAGCAAAGGCTTAAATTAACCCTAGACACGCATAATATTCTGATGGTAAATGCAGCAGACAAATGGGCAAATCAGAACTGGTAGAGTCAAGCTTCATGCAAATCACAGTGGTATCCTGGAACCCAGCAGGTACTACTGTATGTGCAGAACTAATTTTAGCTAATATGATGCATCTAAAAGATATCTTGATCCATGTGGTGACAACAACTCACCACTGATTCACCACTGAGATGAAATATGGCGGGGGATAAGCATATCTTATACCTTACAAATGGGAAATTCCTATAAATCTAATAATCTTGCATGACTGATGAAACATTATGCAAAACTTTCAGATTCATTTTCAAAATAATAGTTCAAAAAAGCATTAATAATAAATTCCTTTTTTTTGGAATGCAATTACAGTTATTTATTAACCAACATTCAGCGATTTAATAAACCCCAGATTCATTTTCCTTGGACATACACTACACCCTGGGAGAGTGACATTTCTATACTTATTTGTATATTATTAACTAGATACAATTTCAGCACTGAAGAAAACAAGAAATTCTTGAAGATCACAATCAGGCTAAAAGGTAGGGGACAGTACAATAACAATTTTACAAAGCAAATTGCCACCACACCCTGATAATATTTGGAGTGATAGTAGATTGCATTTTCACGGGACGGGGCATTTGACTGAATTGACAGTGAATTGTCTACTGGGCTAATGGTTCACAAAAAATAAAAGTATATAGTATATGGAATGGGTCAGATTCATGAAATTTTGAATTTAGGAATTCTGCTGGAATCCCAACAGTTCAAATGGTATCACTTGTAGTAACATTTACCTGACTGTCAGACAAATTGGAGAGTTTTAATGATCCGGCATATTTATCAAAGCCTTCTGGTATTTTTTTAGTTCCTCCAAACTAATTCAATCACTTTAAGCAGGTGAATGATTTGTGACAAGCATTTGTGATAAAGGTTTAGTGGTGAAGCTAAACTATAACTCATGATCAATTTTGTAAGCCACCAAAAATGGATAACTATTCTGTTGCAGTTGTATTGCAATGCCCAAACACAGGGCGGACAGCATGCAGAATATAATTAGCAAGCTGTTCCTAAAACACATTCCGGCCTGAACCCTCCCACAAGAAAATGGCTGACTGTGAGGGAGTTGCAAAATTATGATCTCTTATGTAATTAGCACCAAAATATTCGACAGTGCTTCATTCACAGCAGTCCCTGCCCCACTAAGGACAAATTTACCAGGAACTAATTAACCTGCCTGTTTTTGTGAAAGTAAACTGGAGCTCCCAGGGGAAACCACACAAGCACAGGAAGAACATACAAGTGCCCTTGCTGGAAATGATCCTAGAACCCCAGTGTTGCAAACCCCTGTGCTGGCCATACCATGACTATTCAAACAACTTTCTGTATACCAATAATTTGGGAATTGAAAGCATTGTTTTTTATTATTCGTAACTGCTCGGAAAAATAAATTAAGAGCAGTGTGTTTGCCATTTCATTATATAAATTTTGCTGCACATTTACATTAATACTAATAATAGTTAATCGCAGGAAAACTTTTTTTCCCCATATAGAGAAAAAAGCAGCATTTTTTTAACCGGGTAAATACAACTTAGTAAATCTGTTCCCTATTGTAGGTTTTAAAAATGAGCATCTGAGAAGGTTTCCATTATCATAAGCTATGCATCAGCTCATTCTAAGACTACCTTAAAAAAGAGGCAGTGTGAAAGGCCAAGATGGATATTTAATACGTACCAGGTGCTTCCGCTTATAACCACTTCCCAATAATGCCGGCCACTATCAAGGAACACGTTGCCAGCAACACCATAACTTCCTTGGCTTGTAAAACGCTCTGGTGTGTGGCTCTTTTTTGAAGATGTTTCGTCCCTCTCTACGGTCAGGTTGTCGTGTGATACCTTAAGTTTCCTGTGAGCAGACTTGGGATCTAATTTAAAAGGCTGACCTAGGGAATAACAAAAAGTTCAATACAACATTAAATATGTGCATAGATATAGAATAATACTACTACACTGGGAAATGTTATGCCAAAGGATTGTATTTCATACTATCTTAAAGGAAAACTATACCCCCCAAACAATGTAGGTTTCTATTAAAAGATACTGAGTAAAACAGCTCATGTGTAAAACCCTGCTTCATGTAAATGAACCATTATCATAATAATATACTTTTTTAGTAGTATGTGCCATACAAATTAGAAAATAGAAAATTGCCATTTTAAAAAATAAGGGCCGCCCCCTGAGATCGTAAGATTCACTGTGCACACATACAAACCACATGTAAGGTCACAATTAACAGACAGAGTTCTGCCTTTTGCTTCCTCACTTCTTCCTGTTACAGTTAGTGTTGTAGTATTTCTGGTCAGGTGATCTCTGAGGCAGCACAGATAGAGTCACGAAATGGTGGTTCAAGGCAAGAGATATAAAAGGGCAATATTTATGTAAATATATATTGCAGTTTGATAAGATTTTTTAATATGTCATTCAATTTGATATAAACTATCTGTTGCTTAAGTATTCATGGGGGTATCGTTTTCCTTTAAATATACAAAGGAGCAGCACAATATCAGAAAGTGCTATATCATTTTATTTGTGGTGAGTTACTGTATTTTATGGCTTGTATGACTTTAAGAAGAAAGTTGAAACCTGGTATAACCATTCAGTAGATGAGACAAAAAGTATATACAAGACACAAATAAAATGTTCATTATTATGCAAGACAGCATAGAAATGACTCTGTTGTCCATTTTATCATGAGCATTCAGCATAAAAGGAACAGTTCAGTGTAAAAATAAAAACTGGGTAAATAGATATGCTATGCAAAATAAAAAATATTTCTAATATAGTTAGCCAAAAATGTAATGCATAAAGGCTGGAGTGACTGGATGTCTAACATAACAGGCACAACACTACTTGCTTTTCAGCTCTCTAAGTTTGAGTTAGTCAGCGACTTGATGGGGGGCCACGTGGGACATAACTGTTTAGTTAGTTTGCAATTGTTCCTTAGCATGAATGGTCATATTCAAAAGCAAACCGTTATGGCCCATGTCGCCCCCCTCAGGTCACTGATTGGTTACTGCCTGGTGAAAAGCAAGAGAGCTGAAAAGCATGAAATAGTGTTTTGTTCTGTTAGACATCCAGTCACTCCAGCCATACATTACATTTTTGCCTAACTAACTATATTAGAAACATTTTTTATTTTGCACAGCCTATATATTTAGCCGTTTTTTATTTTTACACTGAACAATTCCTTTAAGGGGAAGGATGGTAATGTTAGACAGACTGAAACGGTCACCCAATTTTGTAAACATGCAGTAAAGATTACAAATGTATAAACAACTGGGTGTAAAGAGATAACACACCATTTATATACTGTAATGTGCAAAGCCATCTTTGTATGAAAATCAATATCTCTATGTAAAGATGCCAGTGCCAGTGCACTCGTGGCACTTCGATTTCCAAAGTCAGCCGAAGTCTCCTCGTGCGAGAAATCTAAGTGCCGTGAGTGCATTGGCGCTGGAGTTTTCTCATTATAGCAGGCGGAAGGCAGGGGGAAGGCAGTTCGGGGAGATTGTGCCCCTGCCCTAAAACTCACGCAGACCTATAGCAGTGCTCTAATCATGATGAGCACCCCCTCCCCAAATTGGCTGGAGGTAAGGACATGGCTGGCCTGTGCCAACCAACACTGCACTTTGCTCCTCTCTCCAGATTAATTCATCCAGCAGAAACCAACCCTTAATAAAAAAAAAACCTACCCCCCTACCCTACATAGAGCCATCTCCCTCCTCCCCCCAGCCTAGCTGCCCCCCCCCCCAGGCAAATGCCCCTAACTCTTTACTTACACTTCCGTGCAGATTCTGTCCAGCAGAGTTCATGGCAGCCATCTTCTTCTCTTCGGTAATCTTCGGATGAGACCGGCGAATCGGTGCATGCGCAGTTGGAGCAATTTTCAGTTTTGCGACAACTGCACATGCTCCAAAACTCACAAAAATTGTCGAAGAGCCGGTCTCATTATGAAGATTACCGAATCAGCTGAAGATGGCACCCGTGAACTCCTCTGGACAGAATCTGCACGGAGGGGTAAGTAAAGAGTTAGGGACATTTGCCCGGGGAGCAGTTAGGCTGGGGGGAGGAGGTCTATGTAGGGTAGGGGGTAGGGTTTTTTTTTTATTAAGGGTTTGTTTCTCCTTTAATCTTTTTGCACTTCTGTCTGGAGGCACAGTAAATGCATCCAACGTGTTGGACCCAATATATATTTTACAGGGGGGTTTAATCTTTAAGGCATTGCTATCTGAAGTACCTTCTGTGTGTTACTACATGTGAGCAGGGAGATGGCAATGCCTAGTGCCCCAGTTGAGCAGGAGAATGTCAGGGAATAGTGTCGGAATGAAACATTATAGTGCTATTTTAGCATCTAAACCCACCATCCTCTGTATCCAATGGCTGGTAAAGAAAGATGGAATGATGGTAGTTACAGTTCAAAAGCTATAAGGCATATTTTAGTTTGAAAAATAAAAGCAATAACAAAGTATTGCTTGAGATAAATAGCACCTATAAAAAAGACAAATAAATTCATGAAAAGAGATAAAGGTGTAAAATCACTAGCTGTTGGTGTTGGCATGGTCTGCTTTAATACCTGGCAGAATCGGACACACAGTGCAATAACAGGAAACTGGGTGGGACAGGAAGCAGGCTTGTAGAGGTACCATTCCAACTGTCTCCTGGGCAAATTCACATTGCAGTAATGCATTTAGCCAAACATCCCTACAAGAGCTTTAGAAGGAAAGGGACAGAACACTAGCACTGTATTTCTTATATGCAACTTTCAGCACTATATTGGGCTTACCTATTTTTTTCCCTTAACATAGAAGTTATTTTTAATGATAACGTTTAATTTTCTAGGAGAGTTTTCAGGACCAGAGTTCCATCTTTAGAAAGCTACTCCAGCAGCCCGCTAACAGAATTACATACCTTGCTTAAAGGGGAACTCCATAAAAACACAACTTTAGCTTTTTGAAAAGTAAACTGTCCTGACAAAATTAACCTGCCTGTGAAGAAACAGCCAATAGGAAACAGAGTTACAAACAAAAAGAGATAGATACAGAGGGCAGAGTAAGGGAAAAACTCAGCTTACTGCAAGATCTCATCTCATCTTATACTGAGAACTGGACCACTATTTAGCCAGCACACCAGACAGAAAGAATGAGCTCCAAGCTAGGGATGTAGCGAACGGCGGAAAAAATGTTCGCGAACATATTCGCGAACTTGCGTCCAAAAATGCGAACGGTTCGCGAACGTCGCGAACCCCATAGACTTCAATGGGAAGGCGAATTTTAAAAGCTAGAAAAGACATTTCAGGGGGATCAAGGGCAAAAATGTATCTGAAAAATACATTGTTGACACAGCGCTGCGTTTTGTGCTGTAAAGGGCAGAAATCACACTACGTCACTCAGGTGATGTTTCTGGACACGGAATGTGAAAAAGCTCACACAGCTAGGCGGCACTTGGTTAAAGACTGGGCAAACAATGCCTGCAAGGGCAACGTATACAGTAGTGGATACGGAATATATTATTGCTGCTGTAAAAACATCACTCAGGTGATGTTTACGGACACGGAATTATTATTGTTATTTAGACAGAATGTGAAAAAGCTCACACAGCTAGGTGGCACTTGCATACCTCCCAACTGTCCCTCTTTTGACCACTCAACCCCCTGTCCCTCTTTTGTACTGGAAAGTCCCTCTTTTCTCTGCACTGAACAGCCAGAAAAAAAACAGTTTCTAACTTAATTGGCTTTTGGCAGAGAGCTCAGAACAGCTAACAGGTGCAAATAAGATACTTTGTAACAATTTTGACTCTGGTTGGTGCTGGTAGTGGTGAACTACTAGGAGGAGCAGCACACCAGTCCCTCTTTTCTCTGAACTGAACAGCCAGAAAAAAAACAGTTTCTAACTTAATTAGCTTTTGGCAGAGAGCTCAGAACAGCTAACAGGTGCAAATAAGATACTTTGTAACAATTTTGACTCTGGTTGGTGCTGGTAGTGGTGAACTACTAGGAGGAGCAGCACACTAGGGATGTCGCGGACTGTTCGCCGGCGAACTAATTCGCGCGAACATCGGCTGTTCGCGTCCGCCGAATGTTCGCGAACGTCGCGCGACGTTCGCCAATTTGGGTTCGCCTTAGCTGGCGCTTATTTTTGACCTCTCACCCCAGACCAGCAGATACATGGCAGCCAATCAGGAAGCTCTCCCTCCTGGACCACCCCCACACCCCCTGGACCACTCCCCTTCCATATATAAACTGAAGCCCTGCAGCGTTTTTTCATTCTGCCTGTGTGTGCTTGGAAGAGCTAGTGTAGGGAGAGAGCCGTTTAGTGATTTGAGGGACAGTTGATAGTAACTTTGCTGGCTAGTAATCTACTTGATACTGCTCTGTATTGTAGGGACAGAACTCTGCAGGGATTTGAGGGACAGTGAGTTTAGGTTAGTTAGCTTTGCTGACTAGTAATCTACCTTCTACTGCAGTGCTCTGTATGTAGCTGCTGTGGGCACTGCTTCTGATCTCATCTGCTGACTGCTGTAATAACCCAATAGTCCTTGTAAGGACTGCTTTTATTTTCTTTTTTGTTTTTTTACTTTGCTACTATAAGAGCCCAGTGCTATTAGTCTAGCTGTGTTGGGGAGTGGGACTGGTGTGCTGCTCCTAGTAGTTCAGCACCAACCAGAGTAATTTTTTTTTTAATATATATATATATTTTTTTATTTTACTTATCTTACTGTTCTTTAACGTGTCCAGTGCTGTTTGCTGTTCTTCATAGTAGTGCACCAATAGTAGTGCACTTGCAGGCATTGTTTGCCCAGTGTGTTCTTCAAACAACTGCCACCTAGCTGTGTGAGCTTTTTCACATTCTGTCTAAATATCAATAATAATACCGTCTCCAGAAACACCACCTGAGTGACGTTTTCCAAGCAGCAATAATATATTCTGTATCCACTGCTGTAGTGTATACGTTGACCTTGCAGGCATTGTTTGCCCAGTGTGTTCTTCAAACAACTGCCACCTAGCTGTGTGAGCTTTTTCACATTCTGTCTAAATATCAATAATAATACCGTCTCCAGAAACATCACCTGAGTTGTTTTGTTGTTGTTTTAAAAAAAAAATGCCAGGCAAAGGCAGGCCGCCACGCAGAGGCACTAGGGGCCGTGCTGCTATGCTATCCTGTGGCCCTAGGAAATTGCCCAGTTTTACAAAGGCAATTACCCTGAACTCCCAAAATGCTGAAGAGGTAGTTGACTGGCTTACACAGCACACCCCATCCTCTACCGTTTCTAACTTTGCCACAACATCCTCATCCTCCTCTGCTATGGGCACCCCACGTAACACTTCCTCCACCACCGGCGCCCCTTCTTCACTGGAGTCAGAGGAGTTATTTACACATGAGTTTCTTGAACTGAGTGATGCGCAACCATTATTGGCAGAAGAAGATGAAGGAGATGAGGACGTTACACCAGATATAATTCTGGCAGACAACACAACAGAGATGGACATAATGAGTGATGAGGAGGTCCCCGCTGCTGCTTCCTTCTGTGAGCTGTTAGAAGAAATTGATGCATCTGAGGAGAATGATGATGAGGAGATTGATGTTTTGTGGGTGCCCAGTAGAAGAGAGCAAGAGGAGGATAGTTCAGATGGAGAGACGGAGAGTCAGAGAGGCAGGAGGAAAATAAGACTTAGAAGAAGCAGGGAGGACAGCTCGCAGGGAACAGTAGGGCAACAACATGTATCGGCACCTGTGGTCAGCCGGCCAACGCACCCGCCATTGCCGCCAACTTCTACTGTTACCGCCAGATTGCCAGCTTCAAAAAGGTCAGCAATGTGGGATTTTTTTAATGTGTGTGCTTCTGACAAAAGCGTTGTAATTTGCAATGAGTGCAGTCAGAAACTGAGTCTTGGGAAGCCCAACACCCACATAGGTACAACTTCTATGCGAAGGCACATGAACGGCAAGCACAAAGCACTATGGGAGCAACACCTCAAAGGCAGCAAACTAAAAGCCACCCTCCTTCTGGTCCAGCATCTTACTGCTCTACCTCTGCTGTCCTTGACCCGTCTGAACCACCCTCCACTCCGCCTTCCACCTTGACCACCAGTTCCCAGTCATCTGCCCCCAGCCAAGTTTCTGTGAGGGCCATGTTTGAGCGTAAGAAGCTAATGTCTGCGAGTCACCCCCTTGCCCGGCGTCTGACAGCTGGCTTGTCTGCACTCTTAGCCCGCCAGCTTTTACCATACCAGCTGGTGGACTCTGAGGCCTTCCGCAAATTTGTAGCAATTGGGACACCGCAGTGGAAGGTACCCAGCCGCAATTTTTTTTCCAAGAAGGGAATACCACACCTGTACCACCTTGTGCAGAGCCAAGTCACCGCATCTCTGTCACTTAGTGTTGGGGCAAAGGTCCATATGACTACTGATGCATGGTCCTCCAAGCATGGTCAGGGCAGGTATGTCACCTACACTGCCCACTGGGTGAACTTGGTTATGGCTGGGAAGCAGGGAATGCGTGGCTCAACAACAACAGTGGAGTTGGTGTCACCACCACGGATTGCAAGCGGTTCTGCCACCACCTCTACTCCTCCTTCGCTCTCTACCTCGTCTTCTTCCTCTGCTTCCTCCTCCTCTGCTGCTGGGTCCTCCTCCTCCACACCTGTGCACCCCCAGCTCCCCCTAGGCTATTCGACGTGCCAGGTACGCCGTTGTCATGCTGTCTTGGGGATGACGTGCCTGGAAAGCAGAAACCATACCGGATCTGTACTCCTGTCATCTCTGCAGTCACAGGCCGATCGGTGGCTGACCCCACACCAACTGAAGATCGGAAAAGTGGTGTGTGACAACGGAAGCAATCTGTTGGCAAAACTGAGACTGGGCAATTTAACACATGTGCCCTGCATGGCACATGTTCTGAATTTAATAGTCCAACGTTTTGTCTCGAAGTACCCAGGATTCCAGGACATTCTCAGGCAGTCCAGGAAGGTGTCGGCCCATTTCAGACGTTCCTACACAGCCATGGCACGCCTTGCTGACATTCAGCAGCGGTACAACATGCCAGTCAGGCGTTTAATTTGCGACAGCCAGACTCGCTGGAATTCAACGCTCCTCATGTTTGAACGTCTGCTGCAACAACAAAGAGCCGTCAATGAATACCTGTTTGAACTGGGTGGTAGGACTGGATCTGCAGAGCTGGGGATTTTTTTCCCCCGTTACTGGGTGCTTATGCGCGATGCCTGCAGGCTCATGCGCCCTTTTGAAGAGGTTACAAACATGGTCAGTCGCACCGAAGGCACCATCAGCGACCTAATACCCTTTGCTTTCTTCCTGGAGCGTGCCGTGCGACGAGTGACAGATGAGGCTGTAGACCAGCGTGACGAGGAGCAGGAAGCGCACGATTTCTGGTCGGAATCACCAGAACGAGCCCAGGCACCTGCTGCAACGCAGGGAGAGGTGTCAGAAGTGGAGTCAGAGGAGGAAGGTGGCTTTGTGGAGGAGGAGGACCAACAGGAGCAGGCTTCCCAGGGGGCTTGTGGTGACCTTTTGGGGACCCCTGGTCTTGTACGTGGCTGGGGGGAGGAGACCGTGGATGATGTAGTCCTTGATAACGAGGAAGCGGAGATGGATACCTCTGCATCCAACCTTGTGAGAATGGGGTCTTTCATGCTGTCATGCCTGTTGAAGGACCCCCGTATCAAGAGGCTTAAGGAGAAGGACCTGTACTGGGTCGCAACGCTACTAGACCCTCGGTACAAGCATAAAGTGGCAGAAATGTTACCAACGTACCACAAGTCCGAAAGGATGCTGCATTTACAAACCAGCCTGCAAAACATGTTGTACAATGCTTTTAAGGGTGATGTCACTTCAGGAACTCATCAACATTCCAGGGGCAGAGGTGCCAGTAATCCTGCCACGAGCGCACCTGCAAGGACAATGCACTTTGGCCACTCTGTAACGTCAGACATGCAAAGGTTTTTCAGTCCAAGGCAGCGCCAGAACCCTTCTGGATCCACCCTCAGAGAACGCCTCGACCGGCAGGTAGCGGACTACCTGGCATTAACTGCAGATATCGACACTCTGAGGAGCGATGAACCCCTGGACTACTGGGTGCGCAGGCTTGATCTGTGGCCAGAGCTGTCACAATTTGCCATGAAGCTCTTGTCTTGCCCCGCCTCAAGTGTCCTCTCAGAAAGGACCTTCAGTGCAGCAGGAGGGATTGTAACTGAGAAGAGAACTCGCCTAGGTCACAAAAGTGTGGATTACCTGACCTTTATTAAAATGAATGAGGCATGGATCTCGGAGGGTTACTGCACGCCTGAAGACTTGTTCTGACTCCCCATGCAGCTGTCCTTCTCTGCACGCCGCATGACTCCACACACAGCTGTCCTTTAGCGTCCTCCTCCCTCCACCACCGTTACAAACTAGGGTGCAAACCCTACTGGTTTCATTTTAAGCAAAACTTTTTGGACAGGTAAATCCTGAGTTTTTCTGGCCTCTGTGCTTCAGTGGCTGCAACCAAAAAAATATATATGTTCAGCATTTATATGGCATATTTTTTCTGGCCTCTGTGCTTCAGTGGCTGCGACAAAATTTTTTTATATTTTCAGCATTTATATGGCATATTTTTTCTGGCCTCTGTGCTTCAGTGGCTGCGACAAAAAAAACATAATTTTTCAGGAAAGTACACATGCCTAATTTTTCAGGGTTCTGCAACAGTGGCAAAATCGCATCTTTTATGGTCACCGCAGGTGATCAATAAAGTAGACCAAAACTGGGCCCACACTGCAGAATCAGTGTTTTTTGGTTCACTTCACTGTACATTGAATTACCTCTGCCTGACCGTGCACGTGCGCACAAGCACGGTGACTGCTAAACACACCACTACAGAAATATTGCCACCAACAGGACGAACATCCTGGAGGTGACAAGCAACTAGTAATTAAAAACTATTATTTGCTCACTTGACGGTATCATTCATTAAAGCTCTTTGCGGTTTTTTGCGTTGCAGTAAGCGCCGCGTTTTGTCTTTGCGTGTGAACAGGCTGTAACCTTTACACGACTTGATTGGCATGTAGACGCCGGACGTTTTAAAGCAGTTTATTACACAAGTTTAGAAATGTAGTGTGATTTCTGCCCTTTACAGAACTCTGCAAGGATTTGATGGACATTTTAGGTTAGGTAGCTTTGCTGGCTAGTAATCTACCTTCTACTGCAGTGCTCTGTATGTAGCTGCTGTGGGCAGCTGTCCTGCTGCTGATCTCTCATCTGCTGACTGCTGCCTGTAACCCAATAGTCCTTGTAAGGACTGCTTTTATTTTCTTTTTTGTTTTTTTTACTTTGCTACTGTAAGAGCCCAGTGCTATTAGTCTAGCTGTGTTGGGGAGTGGGACTGGTGTGCTGCTCCTTCTAGTAGTTCACCACTACCAGCACCAACCAGAGTCAAAATTGTTACAAAGTATCTTATTTGCACCTGTTAGCTGTTCTGAGCTCTCTGCCAAAAGCTAATTAAGTTAGAAACTGTTTTTTTTTCTGGCTGTTCAGTGCAGAGAAAAGAGGGACTGGTGTGCTGCTCCTCCTAGTAGTTCACCACCACCAGCACCAACCAGAGTCAGAATTGTTACAAAGTATCTTATTTGCACCTGTTAGCTGTTCTGAGCTCTCTGCCAAAAGCTAATTAAGTTAGAAACTGTTTTTTTTTCTGGCTGTTCAGTGCAGAGAAAAGAGGGACTGGTGTGCTGCTCCTCCTAGTAGTTCACCACTACCAGCACCAACCAGAGTCAAAATTGTTACAAAGTATCTTATTTGCACCTGTTAGCTGTTCTAATATATTATTAGCTTATATTAGCTTATATTAGCTTATTATTATCTTATATATTATATTAGCTGTTCGGAATATATTATTGCTGCTTGAAAAACGTCACTCAGGTGGTGTTTCTGGAGACGGTATTATTATTGATATTTAGACAGAATGTGAAAAAGCTCACACAGCTAGGTGGCAGTTGTTTGAAGAACACACTGGGCAAACAATGCCTGCAAGTGCACTACTATTGGTGCACTACTATGAAGAACAGCAAACAGCACTGGACACGTTAAAGAACAGTAAGATAAGTAAAATAAAAAAATATATACATATATTAAAAAAAAAAAATTACTCTGGTTGGTGCTGAACTACTAGGAGCAGCACACCAGTCCCACTCCCCAACACAGCTAGACTAATAGCACTGGGCTCTTATAGTAGCAAAGTAAAAAAACAAAAAGAAAATAAAAGCAGTCCTTACAAGGACTATTGGGTTATTACAGCAGTCAGCAGATGAGATCAGAAGCAGTGCCCACAGCAGCTACATACAGAGCACTGCAGTAGAAGGTAGATTACTAGTCAGCAAAGCTAACTAACCTAAACTCACTGTCCCTCAAATCCCTGCAGAGTTCTGTCCCTACAAAACAGAGCAGTATCAAGTAGATTACTAGCCAGCAAAGTTACTATCAACTGTCCCTCAAATCACTAAACAGCTCTCTCCCTACACTAGCTCTTCCAAGCACACACAGGCAGAATGAAAAAACGCTGCAGGGCTTCAGTTTATATATGGAAGGGGAGTGGTCCAGGGGGTGTGGGGGTGGTCCAGGAGGGAGAGCTTCCTGATTGGCTGCCATGTATCTGCTGGTCTGGGGTGAGAGGTCAAAAATAAGTGCCAGCTAAGGCGAACCCAAATTGGCGAACGTCGCGCGACGTTCGCGAACATTCGGCGGATGTGAACAGCCGATGTTCGCGCGAATTAGTTCGCGGGCGAACAGTCCGCGACATCCCTACTCCAAGCCTCAACTAAGACCTAATTACAACACCCAAGCCATTATTTTTTAATACTGTGCTTTAATAAAAGTGGTATTGACATTTCCAGACAGACTGCAATCTTGTATTCCCTGAGTATTCCCATTAGGATTTACTAAAGTGGAGCAAAGGCATATTGTACAGTATATGGGTTTGAGTAGAGGAAGCAAAGGGCTCAACACAGTCTTTACATTGATACCCCATTATGTTAAAATATATTTAGGAGTAAAATCATTTAACAACTGAATATAAGTTAAGTGAATATAGTGTAAGTACTGAATAAAACATAAAAATACTTTGCAGATGAAAAAGTATTCCATATTTGAAATACATGAATCCTTCAACAAGCTTGGGATATGTGGACAGCTTCCAAATGTGGTGTTTCACTGAATACAATAATTTCTTTACCAGAAAATTTCCATTGAGTCCTTGCATTATACCCTTTGCTATGTTACTAAATGATATCCATGCCTACATTTTCCTCTTCAAATTAATTTTCTCTTGTTAAAAAAAGAACCTATATTCTTCTTCAAATAACCTGCAGGAAACCCAAAACTTCAATGAGGTGTGTATCTATACAGAATAAAAAAATATTAGTCCACAGATGCCATGACTTTACTTTAAGCCTTGGCTGCCACTGTTCATGAACAGGAAGGCATCCCTCCTCTGCCATCACTAGCTGATTCCAATTTTGCCATATGCATGGAAAGTCATTTACTTCTCATTTCTTAAAGGCAAGCAAATATTTCTCTGGCATCCATATTCTTCTTCTCATAAAATTAATCATCGTATCAATGGATAGTATGAAAAGACACATATATGGGTTTTCTACTAAATAGTAATACACATTCCCTGGCTTACTTAATACATAAAACCATTTTTAAGATTCATAATTTCATGTGGAGAAACGATAATTACTAGTGAGCTACAGAGTGAGCTGAGATAAGACATAGATCTTGCACAATCACATCCACTACTCCTGCATTAAATGAAAGGCTGTTATGTATAATTATCCATCACTAAATAGAAGAGTAGAATTGAACAGGACTTTTGTTTCCCTGGCAGAAGTACAGGCATGGGATCTTGTTATCCAGAATGCTCTCTATCTCCATACCTTAAATCTACTTAAAAAATAATTTAAACATTAAATAAACCCATTAGGATTGCACTGTTTCCAATAAGGATTAATTATATCTTAGTTGGGATCAAGTATAAAGTATGATTTTATTATTACAAAGAAAAAAAGGAAATCATTTGTTTAAAATGGGAATCATTTGTTTAAAATGGGGTCTATGGGAGAGGGCTGTCCCATAATTTCGAAGCTTTCTGAATAACAGATCTCATAACTTTACCAGCTGATATGAGGTTCTTAAACTGCTTCAGGGAAGAATACGATCGCATTTTGATTAGGCTTTTTAATGTTATCAGTAACAGACACATTATCTTATAAACTTTTTATATTGGAGATTTATGAAGTGTAAAAAGCATAAAAAACTCTACTATAAAACTGTGCAAAGTAAATGCTGTTGATGTCCCAGAAAAGTCCAAGGGAGCTATGCTGATCCTATTGGATCAGTCTTTCAGAATTTGAGAGGCTTTTGCTAGTAATTTCCAGAAAAATGCAAATTTTTAGAGGTTTTAGTGCATTGTTCAGCGTTTTTATTTTTCAATTAGTACTATTTCTATTTGGATCTTTTAATAACTTTCATAGCATTCTCGGTTTTAGAGAAATAGAGTTTAACCCTGGTTTCAAAAACCTCAAAAACCACTAAAATTTTACCATTAATAAATAGGCCTCTAAGTTTCTTACAGTTCCTATACCAGTTAGGAGAGCACATTTTCTCATAACATGCAGATCTGTGATTTAGAAAGATGGTCTCTTCTTACTTCCTATGAAATGCCACAAAAAACAACTGCAAAAAAATTTATGCTGCCGTTCTACATATCCCTACAGAGTTACTGCACATTAAAATAGTAAAATATAGGTCTAGACACACTGTATCTCTAACAGTCCTAGGAAATTAAAGGGGCTTTTAGGAGACATGTCCCTAAGTTCTGTAGATCAGCAGAAATCCCAAAGGACTTGTTAATGGCAAAATAAAATTCCACTTTTGTAAGTAAAGCTTTAAAGTTCAATTCAAGGTTAAGCTTGGACACCACACTGGAATAATAAAACAAATCATAGGGGACACGTGAAATACACTTACTTACATGCAAGGTCTCCATGTTGGGATAAAGTGCATAAAGTGAGAACAGAATAATCTAGGTAAGCATAGAATGGCTAATTCCTACATTCAAAATTTATGTGAAAAAAGAAATTTCTGTATATTGTTAGTGTGCAGTGGCGTAACTACCGGGGGAGCAGGGGGTGCGATTGGGCCAGGGCCCGCACCCCCTCAGGGCCCCCCGGCAGCTCGCGTGTCACGAATTTCTTCAGTGCTTCCGGGCGTACAGAGGGGGGCTGGGGCCCGGCTGCACGTCCCGTGCCAGGGCCCACCCCCCTCTAGTTACGTTACTGTTAGTGTGGGCCACTTTAAGATTGTGTACGTCTCTATAAATATATATATTATTTACAAATATGGAAGTTGTAAACAAGACAGAATGGAGTGTACTGGTTTTACATACAATATATATAGGAGTATTTATTAACTCTATAGTAATAATTGTAGCTCTGTTGCTGATAATATATGGAATTGGGGTTATCCAAATTCACAGCTGTTTCTGGGTTAAACTGGTTAATTCCTAAAGGAATGTAACTTCAGAGACTTCAATTTATGACTGTGTATTTGTTAAACCAGGCTTAAAAGTGCTTTCTGCTTGGAATAATATACAGCAAACCACTTACCCCTGATCTTCCCTGGGCCATGGGTCAGGTTATTTTGGAGATTACCGTATATACTCGCGTATAAGCCGAGTTTTTCAGCACCCAAAATGTGCTGAAAAACTCAACCTCGGCTTATACGCGGGTCATACCGTAGATACGCTCCTTCCGCGGCCCCAGCAGGACTGTCCGTGACTGACTGTCACGATCGCCGTGGCGGCCATGGGCGCCGCCATTTTGGGAGCGAACGCCGGCAGGGAAGGACGCGCCGCCCGGAGCTCCTGGACCTGCTCCGGGCGGCGATCGTGACAGTCAGTCACGGACAGTCCTGCTGGGGCCGGGTCACAGGGGGTCGCACTGCTGGGCTGGAAGTCAAAGCTCTGCGGGACAAGAGTTCGATGCTCAACGCTCTCCTTCGATCTTCGCTCTCCAGTTGCTCCCTCTGTCTCTGCAGGGCTCGCAGGGTGCTGGGTGTAAAGGGGAACATTTCTCCAGCCATTTTATGAGGGATTTTGATGTTTTTACCCCGTCGGATCAGCAGTGGCATCACTATGCGTCTGTGCTAGAGAACTGTGTCCTATTTATAACCTGGCCCACACTGATCCTTCTCAGGGTAAGCATATTTTTGCAGTGTCATGTTCCTGCTGATGGAATTATGGGGAGGCTCTTTTAAATAGTTTTAGATAGATTTCTATGCCATAAAACATGATTACACATTTACACATTCACATTTTGAAATCTGACATGGGGCCCCTAGGCTTATACACGAGTCAATACATTTTTCCAGTTTTCTTAGGTAAATTAGGTACCTCGGCTTATACACGGGTCGGCTTATACACGAGTATATACGGTACATCTGGCTTGCCACTTTTGTTTCCATTTGGGATGGAAATGAAACAACCTTTTCGAAAAGTTTAACATTTGATGCTTACAGTGCCCACTTCCTATGAGAGTTTGCATAGAACTACTATTGTTTTTATAGATTTTCGCAGTTGTGCAAATGGATAGGAACAATGAAATTCACAATCACCTTGGGATAGGCTTACAGAAAATATAAAAATGCTTTAAAAAAAATAAAGGACCAATTGGAAAGAGTAAATGAAGACACAGAAACAAACATCGTAGTATGTTCATTTTTATACTTCATTTGCAACAATGTGTCACAGTTTTTGGTTTCCTTCTCAATAATTTGATCTGAAAGTTGTTGCCTTATTATCAGTAAAATACATTAAAAGTTGTTTATGAAACTTCGGTTTAAGTTAATTTAAAATAAACTATGAGGATATGCAGTGTCAGACTGGGGTAACAAGACCAGAGGACCTGATATCAAGGGTCCACCAAGCAATAGCAAATCAATAGCAAATCCTACACTTGTATGTGTTACTATACCAGTCTATGGGAAATATTTATACATACAAATATTACAGCAACCCATGTGCTTCCATAAAAACACATGAACAACTAATCCTATGTTGGCAGCTGTCATTTCCTCAAGACACTTTTACAAAGAGAACTCTCCTATGCTAGCAATTTTGTGCCATAATATTTTGGTGGAGAATACCTTTCCTAAAGCATTTGTGGAAAAAAATTGTAACAATTTGTTACACATTGCTGCCATTGGCGAGTGCTTTTTAGAAATATTATTGATATATTTAATATTGATATGTATATATAAACTTATGAAAATGCAAAAAGAATGGAGTAATCAGCACCTTCCACCTATCAGCAAACACAATTGGTGTGCAGGGTCAAGTGATATATAGTGAACAATTAATAGAGAGTAAAGAATGACCCCAAAATTGCACCTTCCCAATTATTATTCCATGAATCCCATGAACACAAGGTAAAACTTAACCTTTATTGGTATATTGTTAAAATAGCACCAAGGGTGAAGAATCAAAAAAGATTAAAATTACAACCAGGAGGAGCACATTGTAGCTGAATTATGCAGTGTGTCCCAGATGCTTGAGAAACGATCGTATTCAATACTGAAAGGATCCCATGAGAAGCATCACATTAAGGATTCACTGCATTCAGCCTTGTGAATCCAAAAAAAGCCCATGGTGATTATCCAAGGGGTTAATTGACTGAGGGGCGCAAAGATCTGCAGTTTACAACAGTTAAATAGAATTGGAATGCAGATACCAATTAAATCGGCCCAAATCCTTGCAAGGAATATGCCTAATAGAACGGGCAATATAAGGTTAAAGATCCTGTCTGAGCGAATGAGATGGTCGGCGTTACATTCTTCCACTGTAAGCAGATATGGTGCTATTGAGTCAGACACCTTAACTGCACCCCCAGAGATACTATGTTTCCAACGGAAGGATCCGTTACAGAACAATTAGCAGCAACTAACTGAATTAGCAGCACGAGTAACTCCCTGCCTGGTTGAGCTAAAAAAGTAACAGGCGCCTGTTACTTTTTTAGCTCAATTAACCCCTTGGATAATCACCATGGGCTTTTTTTGGATTCACAAGGCTGAATGCAGTGAATCCTTAATGTGATGCTTCTCATGGGATCCTTTCAGTATTGAATACGATCGTTTCTCAAGCATCTGGGACACACTGCATAATTCAGCTACAATGTGCTCCTCCTGGTTGTAATTTTAATCTTTTTTGATTCTTCACCCTTGGTGCTATTTTAACAATATACCAATAAAGGTTAAGTTTTACCTTGTGTTCATGGGATTCATGGAATAATAATTGGGAAGGTGCAATTTAGGGGTCATTCTTTACTCTCTATTAATTGTTCACTATATATAAACTTACACAACTAGTGGGTTATATGTAAATGTGATACAACTTTTCTGTGTTTTCCTCTCTGCTTGGTGCATTATGCTCCAATTGCTAATATGAGATGTGTAAGAGCACAGAGCAATGCCTAGTCTATATGCTTGTTTTGGGCTGATGTACTGTATTTCTAAATCTTATATACTGTATTAGCTCTTGCACTTTGCACATTTTTTCCTGGGAACCCCCCCCCCCACAC